>NW_009609053.1:0-2073 GCF_000690535.1 Cariama cristata
GTGGATGACAGGCTAAACATGAGTCAGCAGTGTACAATCGCAGCTCAGAAGGCCAACCGCATCCTGGGCTGCATCAAGAGAATAGTGGCCAGCAGGTCGAGGAAGGTAGTTCTGCCCCTCTACTCCGCTCTGGTGAGACCCCACTTGGAGTATTGCATCCAACTCTGGAGCCCTCAGCACAGGAAAGACATGAACCTGTTGGAGAAGGTCCAGAGGAGGGCAATGAAAATGATCCAAGGGCTGGAGCACCTCTCCTATGAAGGCAGGTTGAGAGAGTTGGGGTTGTTCAGCCTGGAGAAGAGGAGGCTTCAAGGTGACCTCATTGTGGCCTTCCAATACCTGAAGGGGGCCTATGTGAGAGATGGGGACAGACTTTTTAGCAGAGTCTGCTGTGACAGGACAAGGGGTAATGGTTTTAAACTAAAAGAGGGTAGATTTAGACTTGACATAAGGAAAAAATTTTTTACAATGAGGGTGGTGAAGCACTGGAACAGGTTGCCCAGAGAGGTGGTGGAAGCCCCATCCCTGGAGGCATTCAAGGTCAGGCTGGATGGGGCTCTGAGCAACCTTATCTAGTTGGAGATGTCCCTGCTCACCGCAGGGGGCTTGGCCTAGATGACCTCTAAAGGTCCCTTCCAGCCCAAATGATTCTATGATTCTATGAAAGCAATCCTGTTCCCTGTGTTTGTCCAGTGCTCTAAATCCAAGTCCCATTTATTGCTTTTCCGTCTGCTGACGGAAAAAATATTTTGTATCAGTCTGGGGTAGGTCTCTAATTTCAACTAAATAGCAAAATTCCTCAAACTCTTTCACCTCTCATGCCTTCCCATTTAGGTCATAGTTGTAGAATTTAACCATGAATGTAGATGATCCACATGGCATTTTTTTGATGCCCAAAGAGTGGTGTGGGTGGACCACTAATGTAGCTTTGTCTACTCCTTGTTTGTCAAGAAAATGTGGCCTTTATTGGGAGTATGTCAAGGAGTATATGGGTTTACAAAATCTGATCAGGTTTGGTTATGTTTGGCATCAGTACAGAGCTCCTGATTTGGTGGAGAAAGGGTAGAAGGGAGCACGTAAATTTTGCAGGGGACATATCTGAATTCTATAATGGGCCAAGATAACAATTTGCATCTCATTTATGCATGTTTTTCTAAATTAGAAGTGGAGCACAAGCATTCTGGGAAAGGTGTTATCTCTGCTTTCTTTTTATATATATATGGCCAGGTGTTTTTGTTTTTTCTTTCCTTTTAATGTATATAGACAGTTTTTTTAGATAGTTGGTATATTCTTGTGAAACTGTCTACCGGAGGTATTTATTCCTTTTGTAGTCCTTCAGTGGAGACGTGCTTTTGATTCTTTCAAAACCCCAGAGTTATTTTGAATAAAACTGTGGTTCTTTTTTGGGTTTTTGTTGGTTTTTTTTTGCTTTACAAGCCATCTCTTGCACGATGTGTGTTTTTTGAGGTCCTTCTGCGCTGCACTGGCTCTTAATGTTTCAGGCTCTCTTTTGGTGTCTTTGCTAAGCCAGCAGATTATTTGATGTATTCCTTTAGATCTCCTTTAGAATCTGGATTTAGCCTTTAACGCTTTTCTGGTTCTGTTATTCCTTTGTGTGATGGAGCTCCCTTGGCGGGTGAGTGAGAAGGGAAAGCACAACTTTGATGCATCAGGGGACAGCACAATAGTGTGCATGATATGCAGACGTAATGTGGTGTGGATGGGCTTCCCTAAGTTACTTTCTAAAAGACAACATGAAAATATTTGAGTACAGAAAGCTCTGTTTGGGGAAACTGCACAAAATCAGCAAAGCCCAGCATATGGACATTGACTTCCCACAAAACAGCTTTGTATAGAGGATGGATGATCTTCGAAAAGAGAGACCCTAAAATGCCTCTAAGATTGCGGTTATAAGAGAGAAGCCATACAATAAATTGACATTTATGATCTATATTGTTTATATTTGTTCAAATCTTGGATTCTTGGTAAAGTTTCCTACAGGTCTTGTGGTCTAAAATATATAATTTTATTAATTTTACATTGCTTGCATAATAGGCTGGTATTTCTAATTAG
>NW_009609053.1:2104-67569 GCF_000690535.1 Cariama cristata
TTAGGGGAAGAGTTGATTATCTGGTTTCA
This sequence comes from Cariama cristata, assembly GCF_000690535.1. Classification (NCBI taxonomy): domain Eukaryota; kingdom Metazoa; phylum Chordata; class Aves; order Cariamiformes; family Cariamidae; genus Cariama; species Cariama cristata. The sequence continues at coordinate 2,134 of NW_009609053.1, forward strand.
GTGGTCAGACCAGCATTTGAATATACCATATCTAATTCTGTTTGTCTTTAAATTTGTCAGAGAAAACTGATTATACCAAGATTCGGTTTGCTTTATATAACTTACAATTACTTTGGTATGTATATTGACTGTCCCAATTAATTGAGTGTTCAAGTGGTTTTTTTGTTGTTTGTTTTGGTTTTTTTAAGGAAGCTGTTAACATACTTTTAGCTTTTTTTTTTTTCCTCTGTAGTTTAAGACTAAGGTTACTGTTCATCACTGTCTTTTTAATTGTGTTCTTCCTCAGCAATTTGTAGAAATAGCTGTGGTGATGGATTTTGTTCCCGTCCTAACATGTGCACTTGTGCAAGTGGACAAATATCGCCTACTTGTGGATCGAAATCTAGTAAGCACTTACTATATTTATTTTCACTAGAGATTTGATTTTAAGTATTTCTCTTTGAGTGTCAACTCAAAAATAACTGCTGTGTAAATTCTTTAACTTGGCATTACTGCATACACTCATGTAACTTACACTTTGATATATCTCCAGTTTTTGATAAAGTTTGATATACTGTGTGTGCATGTTTACTCTGTGTGACAAATTGAAAAAGAGTATGTGTTTAAAGAGATAAGCAAGTTTAAATGTAAATGTGAGTGGTATTAGCATTTTCATCGAGTCTGTTTTCCTAAGAAATGAAGATTGTACAGCCTCCAAGGTAATTAAAAGTTCTAGGTTGCTAAGTATAGTCATGGAAAACTCTAAAAAAGCTCTTCATAGTTGCTTTGAGAATAATGACTGACTACTAGCTACAGCTTGGATGGCTTTGGTCACAAGAGTACCTGAGGGTACACTTAAATGCGTATGTTGTACGAAGCTCACGTCTACTTTCAGATGTCTCTGTTTTTACCCACATTTGCTTCCTCATGTGGTATTTTTGGCTAACGCTGGTATCTTTCTGCCTGGGCTCAGCTGCAGAGCAACAGTGCAGCATCAGGTGCATGAACGGCGGCACATGCACGGATGACCGGTGCCAGTGCCCAAAGGGCTACGTCGGAACTTACTGCGGGCAGCGTAAGTAACTGGTCTGTTGCATTTAAAAGTAAATCCACCTAAATCCTGGAAGTTAGCCACCTTACTTTACGTAGGGTAGGAAGATAAACAAGCCAATATGCTGAAATATAATGAAATGTCTGCGAGAAATTTAGTGCTGTTTTGGGGTATAGTGTTTAGCTGAAAATCAGTTCATGCATGAAGGGCATTTCTGTTCTCTAAAATTCAAATTAGGGATTGAATTCACCAAATAGTTCTGGAAAATCCTTTGAGAGCAAATCCACTCTCCTTTTCTTACCAGATGATCACTATTGTTTCGTTGTCTTTGATAAGTTGCTTCATCTCAGAACAGCCTGACTGCTAGGTTAAAGCATGGTATTTTTTGTTTTCTGCTTGACTAAGAAAGAAGATTAAATATGGTTCAAGCTTTTGGATACCTTTTTGGTTTGGCAGACAAGCTAGAACATCAGTCATTTGCACAGCTCTGCCTATCACAGTACAGTGTTTCCAAGCTATACAGATTTAGCAAACAGTAAAAATCACTAAAGGCTGCAGGGATGAAGAAAGGTTCAAGGTGTATTCTGAGGCCAGCTGGCTACTAATTAGCTGGAAAATTACTTACTGAAGTTAGTCTGAAGGAACTAGAGATAAAGAAAAGGCAGCTCTGCAAAGAAGAGTTAGACTAATAGTGTGGAAGAACATCCTTTTTTCTTTTTTGTTATTTTTGCAAATGCTGGAGAGCAGTCTCGTCCTTGCTTTATGTCTAGCTGGATAAAATTGTCTAAAATTTTAGGTAATAATTGAAATCTTCAAACGTGACCCTAGTCACAGTCAGATTCACTATTAAGAGTTGCTGGTCCCTTCCTGCGAATTTTAAAGCATTGGATCAACACCTGAGTGCTCTCAGATGGGGCATGTTTCCAATGAATAAATGAAAAAAGGATTGAATTTTCAAGCAGTGACTCTAAAGCAATCCAGAAAATCTGAGAGACTCCACTCCAAAGTGTGGAGATTGGTCTCTGTGTATAGGATAGTTAAAATTTCAAGTAAGGTTGAGTGTTTGCCTTCTAGACACAGTGTGGAATGAACATCTGAAAAATGTAAATATATCTTTATTTCTTTTCACTAAAATGTAGTTGCGTCTTAAATATACTGAAGTTAATTGTCTCACTACTGTGTCACTGTCTTAATTCAGTAGTGGAACACATGCAGAGAAGTATCTTCATTTTATGCATAAGATATGCATTCTCAGTAAAAAGTAATTCTGTTTTATAGTTCTTGTTAAGAAGTAAGACTTTACCACATTTCCGTGTAACAGTACATTTATGTGCCCCATTGTGATATAGGAGCTGTGTGTACATTTTTTTTCCAGCTTGAAATACTTACCTTTGCTAGGTCTGCTGAGGTTCTTTTGCACTGGCCACTCAACTGTGTTACAAATGCCACCTTCCAACTGGGGAGACCCGCATAGGAAGGTGACCTAGAGACTTCTAGACCAAACTCTCTTTGCTACTGTTCAGAGCTGCCTAAAAGTGGCGAGGCTGTCGTTTAAGGTGAAATCCTTTGATTTGGAACATGTACTGATTCTGAACAAGGCTATATGTCCTGGAAGCAACGAGTCTGAAAACAGATGGAATTAGTTAGTTACAGCACTATTTTAATGGTATTTTTCAAGCTTGCTGAAGAGCTGTCTTCCTTCGAATGGAGAAGATTTGAGTGCTTTGGCAGGAAGCTTTGTCCTTGATTCACACCATTGATAAATAGCGTGAGTGGGTGCTCCCAGGTCCCACAACTGTAAAGTACCTTCTCCACCTATATATGCTGTGGATTTATACTGCCTTAAAAATCCTTTTATTTCTTGTTGGGATCTTTTAGGAAACAGTTGTTGAAGGTACGTAAAGAGGAGCTAAACCAGTAATTCTTTTCCCTTGCTCTAAACATCACTCCTTCTGCCAGCACTATCAACTCTGACTGCTAAATTATCTGTCTCTCGGACTGTTCAAGCCTCCCTTCTTGAAATGTTTGTTGCTATTGTGACTGAACAGCACAACTTAATATGCTCAAAAAACCCTCAAAATAGTTGAGTTTTTATCTGCTAGCTTCAGTGATGGATAGAAGTTCTTAGGATTAGTGACTAGAGCTGCACACTTGTTTAAAAATATACTTGATAAACATCTGCTAAGAATCTGTGCTGACTATGATTAATTAAACAGCCGCTTGCAATTAGCATTAAACAGGGGCTAATGGAATTTGACTTGAACAATCATTATTGTTGATGATGAAGGGTAGGAAGGAGGTCAGTTTGATCTTCAGGTCCAGAAAGGCTTAGTGCAGCTGAGAAGAGGGAAAATTAAAGATTTTGAGTACTGCATGTGGTAATCTTTGAAATACCATTACTATAACATTTAAAACTTTTTTTTTTGTTAATTGAAGCTATCTGTGAAAATGGCTGCCAGAATGGAGGACGGTGTATTGGACCTAATCGCTGTGCATGTGTCTACGGATTTACTGGCCCTCAGTGTGAAAGAGGTAAAAGAAAGAAAGAAGAAAGGAAATTATGAGCAGTTACATGCAACAATACAGTATGTACATATTTTATGCTGTATATCTTCTGGCTGAGCCAATAAGCTTCCAGTAAACCATTTATTATTTGTAATTTTAGAAAGTGTCTTCCTTCTTAGTCTGGTAGCCACATTTCAGGTTGGCAAGTACAAAGCTGTCACAATTGGTGGGAATTTGAGCTAGTTTAGACTGCTTATTTTTTTCGTATAATAGTTAAAAGGTGAGCTATTTTTTGCTCTCAGCTACGTGAAATAACGTTACAGCAAAATTGCTGATGGTGTTGGAATTGTGTAAGTAACTAATTGAAGGATTGTTTTTCTGTATAACTCCTCTTTCATAAGAGGAACTTGGGTAATTCTTTGCTCTGGTTAGTTCTGTCTTATAGGAGAAAGTCAGAGATGGAGTGAAAAAATAACCAATTACTGTAATAGTGAGATCAGTTCCTAAAACCATTCTTACTCAGGAAAACATCTTAGCCATGTCTTAACTTACAGTGCTTTCACAAATTGGAGATTAAACTAGGGTTTTATTTTAAAATTTTGTGGAGAAGTCCCTCAGCCTTCTTTTATGGGCTTAAAGATACTGACAAAGTCAGTTTAATGATGCTGAACAAAACATTTTTAGCATTACACTATATGATTAACACACAAATAATTCAGGCACTAAGTCCATCTATAGTGATTGAGAATAAACCTGCTTCCATGCTCAGAAATCTGTACTTCTTGCTTTTTAATAAATCAGAGCATTGTTTGTATTTTGAAACCAAGACTGTGGAAATAGAGTAAGGTAGCGCTGCTGAACATTAGGTATAATTGTAGAACGCATTATGTGTGCATCAAACTGACAAGAGTAACCCAAATTACTGCCTATTTAGAATGGATTTTTAATGAGCAGATACAGTGAAGATTGCTTGTCAAAACAATGTTGTACATCCTTTAATAGGAATTTTTCAAGAATAATCAAAGATGATGCTGAAGAACTTAGCAGCAATATTATTCTTTGTCTTTGTCCAAGTTGGTGTGTTTGTGAATACATGTTCTCCTCAAAAAGGGTACTGAAGAACTGAGCAACCGTAGTGTGAAATGCAGAATACTAGTATGCATTGTTATCTTACCCCTTTAAAATATTCAAAAGGTTGCCAATACTAAAAAGAGGGATGGGATCATTTGCATTAATAGAAAATAGAAAGTCACATTCTTAATTCACGTTAGCAGTGGATGAGACACCTACTCAGGGCAGAAGTACACTTCTTAGATTGAGAAATAATTTAAATCAGAAAGGACCTCCACCAGCCATCTAGTCCAATATCTACTCAAAGCAGGTCTAATCAGATCAGCCTGCTCATGTCCATGTCCAGTCAGGTTTAGAACACCTTCAAGGATGGAGATTCCACAACATCTCTGGACAACCTGTTCCAGTATTTGACCACTCTTATGGTAAAAAAAAAACAACAAAACCAAACAAACAAAAAAAAACCCCACAGAAAATCCCTAATATCTATATTGCAATTTTGCATGTTCCAACTTTTACTTGTTGCCCCTTGTCTGATTGCTGTTGAACCTCCAATAAAACTCTGACTTCAATTTCTCTGTATCCTCTGAACAGGTAGTTATAGGCAGCACTAAAGTCGCCTTGAAACCTTCTCTTTGTAAGGCTGGGTGAACTCAAGTTCATCAGCCTCTCCACACGGGGCAAGTTCTCCAGCTCTCTGACCAATTTGGTGGCCCTCCCCTGGACTTTCTTTAGTGTGTCTGTTTCTTTCTTGTATTGAGAGTCCAAAACTGGACACAGTACTCTGATGCAGTCTTAGGCATGCCAAGGGGAGGTGAAGCACCACTTCCCTGGATTGGATGCTACACCCATCCTGGTACAGCCCACGCCGCTGGACTTCTCTGCTGCAAGGCTACACTGTTGCTTTGTGTACAGGTTGTTGTCTACTACGACCTGTGTAATCCTTTTCTCAGAGCTGCTATGCAGGCAATTAGCCTCCAGCCTATGTTGTTCCATCAAGTTATTCCATCCCAGATGTGAGACTTCCTTTGCTTTTGCTGAACTTCATGAGATAACTGTCTGCCCATTTTTTCTAAGCTGTTTGGATCACTCTGAGTAGCAGCCCTGCCGTCCAGCATATCAACTGGTGCCCCAAATTTGGTGTCATTTGTGGTCTTGCTGAGAGTATGCTCTTATACCATCACCCAGGTTATTAATGAAGACCTTAAACTGTTATTTGTCCCTGAGGGACTGCACTAGTTTCCTCGCCTTGAGCTGGACTTTGCTGATTACAAATCTTTGAGCCAGCAGTCCAGCTAATTTTCCACTCACCTTATCTATTGTTCACTTATTCAACCTGTATCTCACCAAGCACAATCTCTCTGTGGGAGCCTATCTCAAAAGCCTTGCTCCACTCAAGAAACGCCCACTGCCCTCTCCTTGTCCTTTGCACCAGTGACCTCAGGGTTGGAAGCAGTCGTGACGTTCGCCCTTGGTAAACCCATGCTGGCTGTTCCCAAACACCTTCTTGTCATTCATGGGTTTAGAATTGGATTCTGAAGGGAATCCTGTGGAATTCTCTGCTTCAAATTCAGCTCTGAAGTGTTCAAAGCTGTATATAAATTGTGAAAATGTCTTGGACCATTTTTTTGTGTGTGACTGGGGAAATAGATATACTTTCCATGCAGATGAAGGAAATAACTAAACCAAACCTGAAAAAGCAGGAGTTTCTATTTGTTCTTCCAGGCTGTTTTGTATACCCACTAGATGTCACAAGCAACAGAGAAATGTAACGGATGGATTTGTTTCTTTGTCTCTAATTGCCTGTTGCTTTCATTCTTAAAACCAGATTCATGGACTTCTATTTATTCCTGTTGGTTTAGGTTTTTGCTGTTACATGTTACATCCAGCCATTCTCTGTAGTTGCTTCTTGTGAACCAAGTGCAAGGACTCAAATCTTTTATATTCTGGTTAGTGGGGAAATAGGAAGCATTATTCTGTTAAAAACTCTGTTAATAATTACAGCCCTTTTCAGAAATATGTCTTTGTAGAACATACATCTGCCTTCTAGCTAAAATAACACACTACCCAGTCTGTCAGTTTAGGATGTATTTTCAAGGGATTGGACAATGTTAGGTTGCTTTATAGTTTGGGCCTTAGTTCAGATGGAGCTTACATTTGTCCAAATTCAACAGTCTAAGCTATGTATCCCAGATGGATGACAGTTATAGCTGAACTATAACATGATAGAATTGCAATATTGGAAATTGATATTTTTTTATTATTGTTATTGATTACATTCAGATATTTTTCTATTGATTGCCAGACAACTTGGTAAGCTTGCTTTTTGTCTCAGAAGAAACTATTCCTAGTTAAGATTTGCTTTTATTCTCTGACTACATTCAGGACTGTGAAATCATGTTAACATATATGACAGACTCCAGCTGTGATGGTGGTCCAGAGTTTTAGTAAGAGTGCTTATATTTGAAATAGAATCTTTTAAATAAGTCAACCTAGTATGTATGGGTATTGTAACTTAACTTTTGTGATGACGAAAGTATTAAAGTTTGCTTTCTTACAATTCATTGTGAAACTTTAAGCTGCAGAATTCAAGCCACATAAAGAAATTAAACACCAGTATTTTGGCATCCATATTTCTTAGGGATCCTTGAAAGTCTTAGCCTTTCAGTTCCATGTCTAGAATGCTGTTGTCATGCTAGACTTAAACTACATGGTATGGTTATTTGGAAATTGAGTTATTAGCATTAAAAGTTTACATTTCCTTGAAATTGGAGGCAGTAAGCCAAATTTGCTTCCATCACTGTCACAAAAATATAAGCAATATAAATAATTGCATATATAATTTGTATATCTAACATGCTTTTACAACAGTGGACAGGGCTAAGTAAATCTTCACCTGATCTCTTATCTTGGTGTTGCCTAGACTTTCTCATATTCAAAGAAAGAAGAGGTTACTGATTTATTGTAGTACTATTCAGTTAGAAAGATGCCTCCTGTAGTATATGTTGGTAATGACTATAAAAAGACTCTTAATAGAGTAACTGTTAATTTTTTTTATGCTTTACATGAGGTGGAGTACATGAAAAACCTTAGAAGATACCTTAAATGCCTGTTCTGTTCAATAGTAATTTGGAATTTATGCTTTTAACCTAGTAAGAAGTTTATGCTTTCCAACAAAACGTGAAAGGCAATGATTTCTCCATCTGTTGGTTGCAATAGTTGCCTCTAATACTTTACAGTAAGAAATACCTCTGTAGTTTAATTCTAAACTGAGTTTAGCAACAGTTCATAACTCTTTAACTAAAATTTTGTAGTTTAAGGTTATGTGAGCTTCCCTTGCAAATCACACCAGAGCTATGAGATTTTGTTTTGGGGTTTTTTTATTGTGTTTGGTTTTTTTTTACATCACCGTGTTTTAAATGCATACTTTATATTGTTCTGTAAATTAAGTTCTTTAAATTAGGGATTTTCTTCCTAATACAGAACATATGTAGCTTTCCTTCAGATTGGCCTCCCAGTCTCAGTTATATGATAAAACGTGACTGCTTGTTCAGCTATCTGGGCTCTGAGCAGACTAATTTCCGGGCTGGAGACAGGAGGCTGAGCAGCAACTAATGACTGGCATGATTACAGTATTTAACTTGAGACTTGCTGCTGGGTTAACAGGAAAGTAGAACCTGTTTGGGAGCTTGTGCTTTGCTCTTTCTGATACGTACAATGACCTGTTATATTTCCTATCACAATATGTTCTTTTGGTCAGCTTCTTGTCTTTGATTTGTAAACACACAAGATTGAAGCATTTGATTTTTTTCTGTTTTATTGTGTTCTGTGGTGTGGTTTTTTTTCAAGAAAAAAAAAGATGTTGAAATCTTGCTGTTGAATTTTTCCCAGTGAAAAATAATTGGAAAAAAAAGAAACAGATTAATTAAGAGACCTCCTCCTCAGTTGTACACAAAATAATAGTTTTTTCTAGCATGACCAGTTCCTTTGGTTTCTCAAGATGTCTGATCATATGATATTTGTATTGCTGCACATGGCCTGTGTGGTTTTTTTAAATTGATGATCTGTAGAGGTTTGAGGCTGTGGAAAAGCAGTGATGTTTTCCTCCTTTATTGTGGGTTAAATGGAGGAAGAAGCAGTGGGAAAGAATAATCCTGTCACTGGTCTAAGTTTGCCTTTATCCCATGTTGTGTTCACTTACTCTGTACCTGAGTGGCTTCTAATGGGAAGCAAAAGGATTTGGACTGAGTAGAAATGCATAGCTTGAAGAATATCCTTTTGAAGAAGAGAGGGGATTTGAGATAAAACTATCAAGCTTGAGCAGGTGAGAAAAGAGGAAAAATGAAGAAATGTAATAGTTGGTCTGAATTTTGAAATTTCTGTCTATCAAGGGAGTTGAGAGCCTGTACCTCATGACAGATGCAGTAAAGCAGGGATGGGGGCAGTTGCTGCCCTACGGGTTCTTACTGGGTAAATAAGAAAGGCTATGCATAGATGCAGCCAAGGAGTCAGAAGAAACCCTTCTCTGTGCAAGGCAGCCGTTTTTATGCTGATTCTGTGATGCCTGCGAGAACTTGGCCTGTGCAATTGAAGAGTCCTAGGAGGGACAGCAACAGAGTAAGTGGAGTGTTCCTGGGGCTGAAGAACAGCATGTTGCAGAGTATAGTGGAAAAGGTTTGAGGCAGGTGATGTACCTGAAATAGAGGTTCATTTTGTGGGGTAGGAGAGCATACATCTAACATTATATGTAGATCAGTTCCCTTCATAGGACCCACCCCAATAGCAAAATCATCAGTGATGATCCTATGTCTAAGGACAATAGAAGAAAAAGGGGGGAAAAAGAGGAAAAAAAGAAAGAAAGGTTTTCTTCAAGCTGGGAAGAGGATGAAGCAACTAATCAACAGCACAGAGAAAGGGGTAGGAGAAAGCAAAAAGCATTCTTGGTGGAAGTGTTAATAGTCTACACAGTAACCAAGGCGAAAGAGGAAAGAACAAGGAAAACAAAACTGAAGTTGAGCTATAATGAAGAAACTGTTTGGCACTTAAAAGTTATATTTTGGGATAATACATACTAATAAAATTAAGCTTATATAGCAAACTGTCATGATTTTATATAGGACTCAATAATTCTCAAATATGTTTTTATTATAAAGAAACCATACAGTGCATATTTAGTCTCTAGCGCTGCTGAAGATGTTTGTGTATGCTTAAGTGACAGTGATTAGGTGTAAGTGAAGCAAGGAGGGAATGAATGTCTTTAAAAAAACTACTTTTTCCTCTGACAGGTATTCAAAAGATCTTTGAACTTTACACAACTCTTCCTTATCTGTTGATGTTAACGATACCATGAGAAGAAGTGAAAACTTTTTGGGGATATATTCAGATCTTGTATATTTGATCTGACCCCTGTAATCTCCTAAACTACAGAACTTCTTGCCAGGCAGGCTATGGCAGGTTATGTTCAAGAGGATTCCTGTCTGTCAGCCATGGTGTACAGCTGCACGAGCGGCTATAAAAGTACTTTTGTACTTTTTCTCAGGTTCCTTGGTTTATTTTAGCTGTCCCCCAGTGATTGTAAACTTTGTTCTGGTTCTCAACAGCAAAAATGCTCTTGTGATAAATGAGCTCTTAATTTTTTGTAGGCTTTGTGGGAATGTAACTTTTTAATTTTGCTGGGTATTGCTTTATAGTGACTCTTCTTAGCCTGAACTGTGATCAGGATTCTTTATGTGGGAGAGGCTGTGTGTGTATGCGAAAGTGGTTCCCAGCTCTGAAGAGCTAACCAGGCAAAGGAAGTATTATTGCTCTCTTCCCTACCCCCGAGACAAGCTGAGGCACACGAGGCTGTTACTTGGTGAAGGCTGAGCAGGGAAGCTTCGGCCAACTTAGCAATCAACCAAATAGCCTGAGTTTCAGTCTGAGGTTTTAACTAGGGGGGGTCATCCTGCCTGCTTTATTAAGGTGGTGTAAGACTGTTGAATTTGGCATGCTCTAGGAGTGAGTATAAATGAAAATGCAGGGCATTTTAGGAGAAGGCAGGAAGAAAGGAAGGCAATAATATTAAATAAAAAAAAATTACTAAGTGCTGCTTTCAAATATCAACCAGCATTCTTTTCTTTTTGCCATGGAACCATGTGTCCTGGTGTCTTTTTTGTTTTCAGTGAACAGTGGTGTTTAGCAGTTAAGTATTCCACTTAGTTCATTTTCCATCTGCTTTTAGCAATTGGCAAGTGGAGAATATGGTCTTGAGATGTTTTCTGCAAGTTCATGAACCATACCTTTTAAAAAGATATGGTGTGGCTGGAGAATCAGTTCCTTCCTTTCCTTTTGTGGAGAAATCAGACCTTGCAGGAAGCAGACAGCTATGGGCATCCTTAGTTCTGAGTGACTTCTGAACAGCACACTTGATCAGAAGTAGCCTCTGCCCACCTCCCAATTCCAAAAGCCCTGAGAAATTATCTTGAGGAGTATGGAGCAGTTAGAAGTTCCTCCAGAGCTGAAACTGGGGAGGAAAAAAAAGAAAAAAAAAAAAAAAGAACACCCCCCCGAAATGTGAGTGACAGTATCTTTCTATCCACAAACAGTAAACACCAGCAAAAGAAAAAGGTCGTAAATCCTTCAATGAAGCAGCCTTGTTACTTTTTGCTGTAGCTGGTTTTGAAGCACTTGAAATCTTTAATACTTTTCAGTTAGTTCAGGCATATGACAGGTCAGTATTAAAGTGTTATAGATGCGGGGTTACAGCACTTTGTGTTAGAAATAAAAGCAGAAATTTTATGCCTGTAAACTAGGTCTGCAAAAGGAAGATGAAAATGTAGATTTGAATAACCTCTTCCGAGGACTTGAAAATTTTCACCAGAGGAACATGGAACTCTCCTGCAGCTCAGGCATAGAGAAAGCTTCTTCACTTCAAGTTAGGGTTTAAAAGGGAAGCACTGTAGCTATACTACTCCAAACTGTGAAATGAAAGAGAGAACTAGCAGAGTTGTTATACTCTATACTTATGGTAAACAGATACATTTTCTTCATACCAATATTTTTAAATGTATATTTAAAAACTAGTGTTTTCTGTTACCTACAGGAGGAAAAAGTCTAGGAAAGCATAAAATACTGGGTTTTTATGTGTCAGGTAGGACTTAGACTGGCTTATGTTCTGTATCTAGAGATTGTTCCTGAACAGTCAAACAAGGGTCTGATAATAATAGAGCGATGGACCAAAATCATAAGCGGGGAACATGTTGCACAAGAGGAGAGGGAAGGTGATGTCTTTGGAAAATTCTGTCTAGTCTTCTCTCTTTCCTTCCTCAGTGAAAACTTTACTCTTTGTCAGATGCATTAGAATATGACTTTTTTTTTTTTTAATTGGCTGCAGGGGTGAGGCTACAGAACCTGAGCAAAGCCATGATGGCTTTGTTGGAGTTTCAGAAGAAAAAACAATTTCTTTAGAAAAATTAGGAAAATTATTAATTTTATTAAACTAATTAATTCTTAATATATCCAGAAAAAGAGTCTGGAGATATTTGCAGAATATCTAGGTAAGTTAGAGATCACAATAAAATTGAGCCACTTGTCAACAGTGATTGTCTTTAACAAAGACAGCGCAAAGCCCCCTGAAATATTCAAGCGAACAGGAACACTTTTGCAAAATTCAGCAAGAGCTAATGTTTCGTATTGCTTATGTAGTCATCGTAGGCAAATTTTAAAATTGGAAAAGAGCAGAAATAACTTAACCCATTTCTGAAATACTGTCAAAATGAAAAAACAAATAAATTCTTTACTTTTGTTATTGTAGAATATATTAGGACAAATTAGACAAACAAATTTACTGATAAATTTGCAATCATTGTATTAGAAGAGGCTTGAGAGATCCTCTGGGGAATTCAGGAACCTTGAAAGTTTGTTTATTTCTATAATGACTACAAATGTTTGATATTGTGTTGGATTTGTATATTGCTTATAAGTACATGTGTAAAACTTGAAAAAACAACTTCCCATAAAGAGATCCTGCTAAGGTATAATTTGAACGACTTTTCATGTTCTGAAGAGATTTCTATTATCCAAGAACATTAGATGAATGAAAAGAAGCTCTTGAAAATGCCTAGGGAGGAAACCACCGCATACAGGAGAGCTGTTATACAAAACCAGACCAAAGGGCCAGTCTGGTCTAGGATCCTGTTGCTGCCAGTAGCCAGTTTAACAGGAACAGTGACATTTCCCTGTTGTTTTCCCAGGGTCAGAATTTTGTGGCTCAGGATTTTTCTAAGCAAGTGTCATTGTAATTGTTTCTAACACCTTGTCATTCCTTTTTCTGCGGTGCTTGCAAGCAGCTTTGTCCCTCCTGAGATCACTTAGGAATACATGAATCAGCATGGAGCCCAGCATTCCTTCCAGTGTGAAAATGAGTCGCGTACTCCCCATTTCCTCTTTCTTGTTCCTTACTCATGTAATGAATTTCCATCTTCTTTCACGCTTTGTTTTCTTGAAGAGCCTATGGTTGAGGTCCTTTGGATATCCCACTAGACTGTATCTGTTTCCACCTAATAGATGCGTTGATTTGTTAAGGAACTACACGACTTATATAGGATTTGATTTTCTTTCGCAAAAGTCACATTGATTCTTCCACAATACTGTACTTATTTATCAGTATTTCTACTTCGATTAAAACCTAGCTCTTGAAAAAAGGAAACTTATGGCATATTTCTTGACTTGGGATGTTTTTTAAAATCAGATTGGTGTGGAGACCAGTTTAGAAATGGCAGCTACAGGAATTCTGCAATTTCTTGCCTTTTTCTTTTTTTATGTGAAGAGATATGAATATCTGTAAACTTGGTAATAAAGTCGCGGTGTGGCCTTGTGGGGTCTGTGTCTTCCTTTTACCCTCTGGCTTAATCTGGTTCATTGGCTTATATTACCCTTCTGTTTTTAGAACTGCAGTCATGGATTCTTTGCATAAAACCAATCTTCTTGGGAGCGTTCCTCCAGTTCTTCAGTATGACATTTTTTTTTTGTTATTAATATTAAGCTTTGAAAAGATGTCTTTGAAGGGAAAGCTTTTAACTGTCCTTAGAGGACAGCATGAAAGTGCAAGAACAAGATTTTCACTGTTCTCTAATCTAAGTTTTATGAAGATCTTTCAAGTCTTGCTTGGATGAATCAAAAAGTAGTTTTGTTTCCCATCTGTAGTCATTGACCTGTCTGCTGGCAGCACCCACAAAAAGCAGTTGTTGCGACTATGGGAGCTGGAGAGAGGCTGTCAGTCCAGACATCCTGTGCCTCGGATTGAAGCCTCAGCAGATACAAGTGATTAAAGCAAACCAAACAGCTCCTGTGGTGGGTTGACTTCGCTAGCAGGTAAGCCCCCACCCAGCCACTTGCTCACTGCCCTGCAATGAGATTGAGGAGAGAAATTGAAGGACAAAAGCTGAAAACTCCTAGGTCAAGATAAATAGAGGTTGATAGGTGAAGCACAGCAGTGTGCGCAAGCAAAGCAAAATAAGGAATTTATTGACTACTTCCCATCAGCAGTCGGCTGTGAAGTCATTTTGGGAAAGCAACATCTCAGCATAGGTGACAGTGACTTGGAAAGACAAACACCATAACCACAAAGCTCCTCCCTTCCTCCTCCTTTCTGTATGCTGTGGAATATCCCTCTGGTCAGCTCAGGTCCACTCCCAGCCTTTTGACCACCCCCAGCCTACTTGCTGGGGAGAGCAGAGTGGGAAAAGAATCAAAAAAGAAAACTTGGACACTTTGTAAGCACTGCTCAGCCGTGGCCAAAACACTGGTGCATTACCAATACTGATCTACTCACAAATCTAAAACGTAGCACCTCTACCGGCTGCTGGGCAGAAAATAAACTGTCCCAGCCAGACCCAGGACACATTCCAAAAAGCTTCTCAGACAGTAGAGATATACAGTGGACTTTTTATTTAAGAAAATAAAGGAATGGCTAGCCATTTGCTGGAATTCAACTTTAATTGAAATACATATTAATTTTTGAAATTCAAATAAATTAAAAACATAAATATTGGTACAGCAAACTGAAGATAAACCATAATGCCATCAGTATAGGACGGATCTCGCTGAAGTTGTGTACGACAGTTTTGTATGGTTGCACTGTGTTAAGCATTGATGTGCAGGATTGTTTGTCCTGTGTTCACAGTTTCAGCTTATGTCATAACTACAAATCCAATAGTGTTCTGTGCATGATTTGTCATACATTTATATGCAAAAGGAATCATTGAAGGGGGGTGGGGGTGTGTGTGTGTGTGAGGTAAGCTTTGTTATTCCAGTTGTTACCGCGTGGAAGTTCATCTGAGTTCTTTTGTAAACACAGGTAAGAAAACAGTGAGAAAAGCTGCTGTTCTGCAACAGTGAAATAATGGCATTTTACACATTTTTGCAAGTTTTCAAGGCTATGCGAGGTGATGTTGGGCCTGTTCTCTTTCTTTTAACTTCCAGAGCCTGCAGAACCCCTTCTGGGTTTTGCCATACCCAGGACATTTTCATAATAAGATGTCTAAGTGATCTCGTGAACATTTATTGTGGACTGCTCAACTTGCATCACTAAATAGTTGACTGATCTACGACCTGTCTAGTATAGTGTCAAGACATTTTATCTATGCCTTTAGATACTGATGAATAACTGCCCTGAAGCATCATAAGCTGCCTTGTTCTTTTGGCACATCACTATGGTGTGATGCTCTTTGCCCTGAGTGAATGTTTGTCGCTATTTTTATGTGTGGCCATAATGCCAACGTGGCCTTATATTGATACACGAAATGTATGAATAATTCAGTAGAGTTGTTTCAGTAGAAACAAATGTACATTTTCTTTAGAGTAAACACAGGGTTTGGTTCATGTTGTTCTTATGCACTCATTGGGGCTGCTGTGACATGGTTTGCGCATATTTGCAAATGACTGCTGCTGTTTAAAGAATGTAACTTTTTAACCTGGAAAGTTGCATTTCCTCTTTCTTTCTTGCGTTCCAAAATGTTCGAGTCATCTAACCTGTAGAACAGGAGTGATACCATATAAGCAGTTGCATAACGTAGCAAGAACAAATTAGTGTGTATATGTATACTGAGATTAGAATTCTTTGAAAGAATTTAGTTAATTCATATAGTCACAGAAATCATCATCACAATTTGAAAAACAATCAAAGAAGAATTAACTGCATCATGTTTGTTTTTTGGGAAGAAGCAAGGAGATGGCCAAAACAAAAAAATGTTGCACAAAGCATGTAACTGACAAATATTTTAGCAAAATTACGAAAAGAAATGTTTGACAAGAAGGAGATTTGCTGTGAGTCTTTTGGGAGGACACTATTTTTCTCTCCTTTAGAAGTTGCATGCTCAGGCTGGTTTGCTCTGTAATTCCTCCCACAGAACCAATGAAGGTTCAAGTGGTCTAGATTTTCTGGTTGTTCTAAATGCAAGGAAGGGAGGGTGTTATGTGCTCAAGCTTCTTAGTTAAGGACTTGAAATTTTGTAAATGATAGATAGACATCGATGACAGATACGTAGCTTTCCATACAATGGAAAGCAAAGTGCTAGCAGAAATCTAAAATAGCTTAATTTATTAAGTATTAACTAAATTGATAACAATAGAATGTTATTTAGTTGTAATTGATCTTTAGATTAAGTGTTATTGGATCAATATTAAATACGTTTCTAGTACAGTTATGACTTTTTATGGTCTAGTAAAGGCAGAAGAAAATGATGATGTCAGACAAGTATCTCCTTAGGAACACTGGTTTGTAAAAGCCTGTTGCTGACCTTTTTTAAATGACTCTAATGACTTCTAGAGAAGATTTTTCATTAGCTAATCACTACCTTAAATTAGCCAGCTAATAACCAGTGATATGCAAAGTCTTCAAAACATGAACAGCCCGAAAGAAGAGCAAACGATAAGTCAATGGAAATAGCAAATAAAGCGAGAGCTGAAATATTCCTTATGAAGCAATGAGTGGTTGAAAACAATGGAAGGAAAAGAGTCAGGAATGCAGCTGAGTAGAATAAAAGCAGAATAAATGGGTAAACAGTAGAATCTGCGTCAGACAGGGATTGACAAAAAGCATTTTGATTGAACCCTATAGAAAATGAAGACAGTAGTGCTCCAGGTCAGTTCGTAGTCAAGTTTCAACACATTGTTAGTTCACAGCAGTGGAGCTGTACGCACTGTAACATGTTCAACACATTTGAAAAAGCTGTAGTATGATATTGGCTGGAAATCTTGACATGCTGCTAAACTCGCTGAGGTGTTAAAAGCCATGCAACAAGGATTGTGGATAAAATTCAGAAAAAGCGGGAGAGAGATCACTAAGATCAGTTCTTACCGATCTTAAATATAAAGTGAAAAAAAGGAAGAGGTAATAATCCTTGTAAAGCAAATATTACTAGAAAAGTTGTGGCACAGGTCTGCCTGCTCTTTGAATCTTCAGCTGCTCTGTGTGCCCCATTAAGAACACTCATCTCAGCATGTGGCTTTGAGGTGCTGTGTCAATCTTGCCAATTTTTTAGCACCTTTGTGTGTTTTGCCATTGTAGTATAAAATTTATTTTTCGAAAAAGAAACGGTTAATTCTTTCTGTGGCAGGTTATTGGTCAAATCACTATTGCGGATCCTTTGTCATCTTCAGATTTAAGAAGACGTTTCCTGAGGATTGTATTTTGCCTGTGCAGCTTAACACGCAATGCAGACCTTTTCCTGTATGTGCAGAGCTTTGTGCTTTATGTGAGCTTTGAGCTGATTTTCGAGTAGGCTATGACATACATTATATGTCCTAAACAAATGGATGATGACAAAAGATTTACTCATTCCAGTCAGTGGCTTAATAAACATGGTCATCTATTCTCAATCAGGGCTGAGGGGGGATAGAAAATTTTGCAGTCCGATGACCATGTATGGGCTCCGCTTGATTTTTTTCCTCTTGGGAGGCAGGTGTGTAATACTATTTTAATGTGAGTACAGCATTACAGTAGCTACTGTTGTCTACCAAGACAAGCTATTTTACATCTGTCTCACATTACACTGGTTCTTAGCCTGCATGAATCAAGTAAGAGTAAGTGTCTTGACTTTTCAAAGGTGATGAACAACATTTCTCTTACTGACTTTATTAGGAGCTCCAGGTGCCTCTCGGAAGTCAGGCTCTAATATAACTAACAAGCTCGCAAAGTACGTCCAATTCATTGTTCTTTCAGTAAGTGCAACTCAACAAGGAGAAATACGTTTATAGCTAATGTCCAGACCGTCTCTTCACACTTCAAAACTGTCAGATTAAACTTTTTCTCATGCAGGAATCTTTCTGTTCTCTTTCTTTGTAGCTATAAATCTCTGGCTTCAGAGAAACAATTCCCTGCCATGCTAAAAAGACGCATCTCCCTGCTGTCATGATCTCCAGCCCTGCAGCCTCCTTTTTGCTTTCTGCTCTGCTCTTCCTCCCTAATTATCCTGTCATGTTGGGGTGAGACACAGTAGGCTGTTTCTGTTATCCTGCCTCTACTTTCAGTGCAGGTGTGTATTTCCAGAATGGTGTATCATTCCTGTGTAACCCTACCTCTTGCCTGTAGGAAAGAAGTTTTGATCAAGACGGAAGAACGGGCCTTAGTAAGTGATGTCTGTGACTTCTGACAGTTACTGGAGAAATAATTCTCACTCATAAACCAGTATAGGGAGGATGATTAATGCTGTTTTAAGTTTGAGACATCAGGTTGCTCACAGATGGGTCAGCATCCTGAGCAGAGTAAAGCTATCTTTTTACCTCCTCTTGACAAGGTATCCAAAACACAGTTTAGTGTGGCACTAGGAATAACTAGAGTTCTTTGTTCTTTTCTGCCTAGAGAATCATTTCTCTTCCTTTCTATTAGGGTATCTTAGATGATGAAAACTTCCATAATTTGATGAGTATCTTACAATATAAAACAATATTATAACTATATATGTAGTTATTTAAACTACAGATCTTCACATCAGTTAAGCAAAAACCTTTCTAACAAAGAACTTTTGTTTAAGTTGCTGAGACAGTAGCTTTTAAAGAAGTAGAGGAGTTTTCTTCTGGTGTAATTGTATTTCAGTAGATCTCCTTTTTATTAATGCCGTTACACTCCAAAGCTGTAATTCTATTGCTTCATAATGTTATGTTTTTACAATTTCCTTCTGTCTCTGTTGCCAGTCTTCTGCCTGAAATTACACAGCTTATTGTCTAAATCAAACATACAAGGTTCAAAATCACAATGAACTGAACCAAAAGCATAGTTACTCGTGGTGCATATGTATTTCAAAAATATAATGCCTTAACAAGCAATATTTTTTTAATGCTTTCATATATTGTTAAGATTTTGTGGGTATTTAAAAATACAACTATGTGATGTTTTTCACTCTGCTTTTCCTCATACTTTAAGAAGAAAAAAAAACAAATCTGGGAAAATGCATAGAATGGATTAGAGAGGAAGGGGTGGGGGCTGCCTATAAAAGAAGCAGAAGAAACCTAACACAGAAACTTAGAACAAATCCAGCTTTATTGAAATCTAGTGGAAGGATTTCTATTCATTTCAGTTGGGTTAGCTAAGGCCTCTCAAGGAGGAAAGGAAAAGCCCTGGAATGCATAGGATATGCCTTTGCTTCTGCTTTGGTTTCTAGTAAGATATGAAAATACAGTGACTTACAGACACTGATTAGGCACGCTTACAGAGATACTTTGTGAAGGAAGGGCTGGAGGGGAAGATACCTCTCACTATGTTTGTTTACATAATTAAACAAACCAGACAAACCTGGACTCTTTTCGGATGTGATAAAGGGACACAGATCCTAATTACTTTTCTGTTTTCTTCAACTGTTTCAGCTTTATCTAATAAAAGAGCTTACCTTTCTGTATACATTTTAGGTAAAACTATGTATCTAAACTAAAAAAGCTGTAGTAGTACCAATTCTTACAAGATACTTTTCTAGTCAAAACAGCTAAGGAGCCAACTCATCCTCATCAGAAGTGCTAATTCACTTTTAAAAGCTGGAAACAAGAACAGATGGAAATCTCAAGTAATTAAAGTGGTGTGAAGGATTAATGTTTGTCCCTTGAGTTTTTTAGCTCTAAGTAAGGATTTAATTGACATTTCGTAGTCATAGTTGGTTTTAATATTTAAAACAATGGCAGGAAATTTTGAACCATCCTATGTTAATGAATTGTTAAGCTGAAATTGCTTCATAGCAGAAGAGGTCATAGATGAAAAAATTAATCAAAAGAAAAAAGCAAACACAGGCCTTTATTAGTAGTACACAGGCAATTAAAATTTCAAATTACTTAGTACTTTGAATAGACTTAGGAGGTTCCTCTCTCTCTCTCTTTTCTACCCCTGCCCCGGTATTGGTAGCAAGTTTCCACTAATCTGCACTGTTTATTGTCAGTGTAATATTTAAAAAATTATCCTTTGGAAGAGAAATAGGAAATGTGGATTAAAAAACATTTTTGCACATCATCGGTAGTCTTAAGAACATTCTGTTGTTAAACTGTTCAAGCTTGTGGGGTGTGTTGGTAGCATTAGTTACATCATTGCTCTGGGTGGTTTTAGTGGTTGTAGTTTTAATAGCTATATAATTATTCCCAAATTTTAATATATATAATTATATATTATCATTCCCAAATTCTTACATGGGAGTGTGCAAACAAGCATAGTAAAGATATGCTAACCTGCTGTACAGTTGACAGTGTTGTGTATGTGTGACTATGTATGTTTATACATGCACATATATGAAGAGAGTATTTTATATATTTTAAAGTAATATAAATGTGTATTTACATTTGTTTATTTTTGCATACTTTTATGTAAAAAATTATATATTTTATGTCACTGCTGTCACACAGAATGATCTAACTTACTCCTGTAAAGCCCATGAAGAGGGTCATCATACAACACAGTTGTTGAATTGTTGTTTTACTTTGGGTATGTGTATGCATGGTCTGTGTACACAGAGGTAGGTACCAAATTAGAGCTGAGAGGCAGTGAAAAGAGGGCTTTGAATATTCCTTTGTATCTTCTTCTGTAATATTGTACTGGGGCTCAATGGTTGAGCGAGAAGTTAAAGAGGAAAAGTACAGATGTATTGTTCAACAACATCTGAACAGTCCTTCTCATGGAAACTTGTGTTTGAAAAATAAGAAATGGGAAGATTTTTTTGTTTGTTTGTTTACTTTCCCTTTAAAGGGCATAGTCATTCACTGTAAACCTGATATTTGTTTTGATTAATAAAAAAGGAGTTTGATAAAACTGTCTAAATGTTGAGCCAGGAGGATGAGTATGGACAACACAAAACTCTGTGTGGCTCTATGGTTGGGAGTTAAGACAGATGCCAGATATTTGGAAATAATTTTCTGGTTATGCCTGCTGTGTCTTTTGCATACCCTGATATTTTTCACTATCTCTGTTCTGATACCAGCTCCCTGACGAATTTTGTGTTCGAGATCAGATTTTACAAAATGCCGGAGCTCTGAGCAGCTGGCAGATCTAGGCTTTGGAAGTATTGAGTTGTGAATCTTACCCACTTATTTCTGGTGAAGGTGAAATGCGTAGTGTATATGTCCTTCCTTCTTTGTCATGACTTCTTTGTCTTTCCTTGTGTACAGCTTTCCCCCTCATGGAGTGTCCTTCACAAGGCTGATTGCATGCTGTGGTCATCACTCTCTCTTCTGCTGACAGGGAGATGAGAGTCTGTCTGTGCAGATTCCCACGGAGCAGCTGAAGCCAATGAAAACAGACTTGCTGGGTTCAGTCCTGCACTACTGAGTCTGACAGAAATTCCAGAGAAGCTACTGGGAGTTTTGATTACGAACAGAATTCAGGTTTAGGAACACTGTTTGCATTTAAATACAGATCTTCTGGTTTTGCTACCTAAACTCTGTAGCACTGAACCGGTCTGTAAGAACTAAAAAGGGAAACTGAAAGATCGTATAATCATAGAATGGCTTGAGTTGGAAGGCATCTTAAAGATCATCTAGTTCCAACCCCCCCGCCATGGTCAAGGACACCTTTCACCAGACCAGGTTGCTCAAAGCCCCATCCGACCTGGCCTTGAACACTTCCAGGGGTGGGGCATCCACAGCTTCTCTGGGCAACCTCTTCCGGTGCCTCACCACCCTCACTGGGAAGAATTTCTTCCTAATACCTAATCTAAATCTACCCTCTTCCAGTTTAAAGCCATTGCCCCTTGTCCTGTCACTACATGCCCTCGTAAAAAGGCCTTCCTCACCTTTCTTGTAGGCCGCTTTAGATACTGGAAGGCTGCTCTAAGGTCTCCCCAGAGCTTTCTCTTGTCCAGGCTGAACAACCCCAACTCTCTCACCCTGTCTTCATAGGAGAGGTGCTCAAGCCCTCCAGTCGTCTTCATGGCCTCCTCTGGACTCGCTCCAACAGGTCCATGTCCTTCTTGTGTTGGGGGCCCCAGAGCTGGTCGCAGTACTCCAAATGGGGTAGATAGAGGCTAGAAGATATTTCTGTAACTCAACCAGGCTTGCAAAAAACTGGAGTGCCAAAAGTAAGCTGGTTTATTCCACCTCATAGTAATAGCTTGGTATATGAGGAACAGCAGTAAGTTGTTTCTTTATTGAGAGAAGAGATGAATCCTCTGAATTAACTTATGTCCTATATTTTGATTGTTAAAAGATACCCGGCTTTATAGTGTCCCACTGAAAATATTGCATAAGCCAAAGAGGTAAATCTTTAAAGCTCTTTTGTTTTGCTGAACAAAAAGCAGAGATCTGAAGAAGAGGAAACTTTGCTTCTGCCTCTCCACAGAGAGAAATCTAGTGAATAGTAATTGGCTGGGGTTTTAGTTTATTACCAACTTAAACAAAATATCAGGATTGTCTAGACAGTCACCTGGGGAAATGTTTCTTGCAAGCTAAATGTGATTATTTTTTTTTTTTTTAAGAGCAATGTGAAACGGTTTTCATACTTGCATTAACGACATTGCATTCAGCTGCATGTCCGTGGTTTTAATACGGTTTCTGGTCTGCTGAGGTTTTTTGCATGTTTTTTCTTAATTTATGCAGGAATTGGTTTTGAAATATTTTCTGTCCTCTTTTTGTGAGTATGGATGCTTTCTGAAGGCCTATCTAAAATGGCTGCTAAGAAGAATACAGTTAATGGGGGAGACTCTACGGCTGCAGTCATTCACTTTTCCTGACGTCAGCAGAGCTCTGCCCTGCATTACAGCTTCTAACTTTGTTTTGACTGTAGGTTGTGGCCATCTAGGGGCTAACATGTAAGCATCATCCTTTTATGTTTTCCCTCTTATTTTTAACCTCACAAAGTAGCTCGCAGATTGCCACAGAATTGAAAAAAACCATAAGAACACTTTTCCACTTACCACAGAAGTTTAAATTACATTTAGCTGCTTTTAAATTTTGCAGCTATAGAAAACTGTACATTTTCCTTTAAATTGTCTTGACTGCTCTTTTGCACTCGGCTAACTGAAATATGTCCCAACATACTGTAGTGAGATTAGAGTTTCTGAGAATAATTAAGTATTAGCTGTGGACTTGTTCTGCAAACCCTTCTTCATGTGGGTAATCTTAACAAGTATACAATGTGTCACTCTTATTAGTGGGATTGGTGTCTGGCATGAGTAATAACACTGAACTCCAAAGTGGAGGTTGAGGATTGGTTGGGGGAGTCTACGCTGTTTTCTTTACACTGTTCTTCAGTACTTTTAAAAGTTTATCACATCTGCAGACCTGAATCTTTAAATTTCCTCTTTGCTGACAGGAGATTCTGTTCCTTTGAGATTGAACTAACTAGCACTGATTTCCTGGGGCAGGGAACCAAAAACCTGTGGAATACATAATTCAAGTTTTCATATTATGGTCCAGTGTCATGTCGTGCCCAGGGGGAGAGAGAGGTGACTCAGATTCTCCGATTCCCTTGGTCTGGACAAAGGTATACACAATACCTGGTCTGCAGGCAAACAAAGACTTCTGTTCAATAGGTGGGCTCGGTAGTAAATAATTGGGTAGCAGAAATGCTTATAGCTTACCATGTGTGTGGGGTTTCTACCTTACGTTACTTACTAGGAAAGAGAAGCAAAAGAATAAAAAGAAAGAGAGGAGAGAGAAAGACAGAGAGGGAGAGAGATGGGAGTCACTGGTCTGGGTTCCAGCATTGGCCCAGCCAATGGGGGTCTCTGGTCTGTAGGAGCGCTTGTCCAGGAGTTCTGCAGTCCCAAAGTCCTGAAGTCCCAAGAAGTCCCCAAGGAGACAGGTAGTGGACCAAGAGAGAGTGCATGTCTCAAAACTATTTGCTGTCCCCTTTTATCCTCATTCCTCAATGTAGGCCACCTCCTTAGAAGGTTTCATTTCTGGGCCGAACTCAGCATTCTTCTGCTATTGGTTAGTTATATTAAAGTAGCCTTGCTTGCTATGTAAATGAGCACGCATGCTCCTTACAGGTGTGGGGGGGTAGGTCTTTTTGGTGTTGAACTGAGTCGATGGTCGCGATCTCCCCCTGCTGCATTTACCTTTCACCCAGTTACTGCAGAATTTTGCTGTCTTTGCTGCTTCTTGGGCAATTATCCAGCCTTTGGCGGGCTGTTCCTTCTTTATCAGTCTTGGATATACCAAGTAAAGTTTTGTTTGATCACTCACGAGTGTTTGAGACATTTCTTGGGAAAGCTTAGGGCAGTCTTAATCCTTCCCTTGCTTTTACCAAGTTCTGTCTTTGCTGTTCCGCATCCTCCACTGCGTAAACAACCCCCGTGTTTAAAGGGATTTATGGGTCGGCAAAAGATAGGATTTGTTTAGCTTTCTGCTTTGTCTCCCATATCCAGAAAAGTAGCGTATTTTCTTTGCAGGCATATAGCAAGGTATTGACTTCTTAATTGTTGGGTTTTGAAGGAATTAACGAATATAATGTGCATTTGTCTAGCTTTCCAGAGTCCAAGTTTTAATGAGTAATATCTTTTTCTTTTCATCATATGCGCAAATCTTGTCTTGTCAATGAAATCTGAATACAAGGTTTTGTGCAGGATACAGAGTTTCAACAGAGGTAAGGACAATCCTTTCTGTCATTAAAAATCAAACTTCCAGCTGTCAGGCTGTAACAGAAAATCTTTCTGCACTCCCCTATTCTACCTACAAAGCTTCGTTGGTAGTACAGCATGCTCTTCCAGTGAGGATTTAGATCACCTTGTCTTCACTCTGGTCATCTGTTATTTGGTGGACTTAGGTCTTACCCTTGACTGTATGGTGGAGAGGAAAATCTCTGGCTTCCCTTCCATTAAAGTTTTGAGGTTTGGGGCTTGGGGCTTTTGGGGGATGGATGTTAATTTGTTGTGCTGTAGTTCTGAAGAAGCTTAGTTGTGGACCAGGATGGCAGTATGCTGGGCATTCCTCTAATTTGAAGGAGGAAGGTTAAGAGGAGAGAGCAGTGGGCACCATGATACAGAGTTACTTCTGTGCTTTGAATTTTGTAGACATTTCAGCAAAGACAGAAGAAACTGGTATTAGGATAAGTAGGTATGAGCTGCTGATTCTTGCAAAAAATTATTCTTGTGATTTTTTTTTTTAACTCCATGTACACTTTACACAGGGGTAATTCAGCCTGTAACTTCTTGTAATAACTGATGATTGACTTTTTGTT
The DNA here is from genome assembly GCF_000690535.1 of Cariama cristata. NCBI lineage: Eukaryota > Metazoa > Chordata > Aves > Cariamiformes > Cariamidae > Cariama > Cariama cristata. Next base: position 27,366 of record NW_009609053.1, read on the forward strand.
ATGTGTCAGCCTGTGTGTTAAGTATTTGTTTATAGAGGTGTTTCATTAGAGTGCAATATCCAAACTCGGATGCAAACTTTATATAGTAGCAGGGCTTGGTGAAGTATAAGGAAATATATACATTTATAAGAAACTCCAAACAAACCAAAATTGGAGACCTTACGGGAACCAAGATTTAGGTGTATTTATTTCCCAACTTTTATTCTACACTTGAAATTTTGTAGCAGTCAGTGTATGAGACTGCAGTTGCACATGACAACAGTTTCTTCCAAGAAGTTGGTAAGTATATGGAAATACTTTGCGTCTGAGAGCAACTGAATTCCATAAATGACAAAAGCAAAGTATTTCCATGTTTCTGTCTTTCTCTGCCTTTTTTTGCTTGTATATTTTTCAAAATGTTTTTTGTCTTAAAATACTGGAAGCATTTTCTTCAATGTTCAGACTGATTACAGAAAATTCCATTTTATTTCACAAATATTGTTCATTATCTGGTAGTTTGCCATCCTTTCCCATGTGCTTAGGTGTGTAAGAATGAGTTATTTTTAATAAAAAAAGAGTTTTAAGATCTCTGCAGATAATACTATGGTAGTACTTTATCTGCTTAAAACTGACATAATATCAATTGTATTAAAATAGGTGTGCAAACCCTGGAATGTTGATTTTGGAAAAGAGCTGCTTTCCCTGTTCCAGCAAGACAAAAATGAGAATGTGCTTAGAACGAACATGACAGCAGTACTGCTGAAAATGGGAATTTTGCTAAAAGCTACAAAGCCCACATAGACTGCTGCATTAAACATGCTTTTTTTTCTTCTTTCATTTAGAGCTGCCCTTCTCTCCCTTTTTAATTGCCATGTGTATATTAAGTTGCCTAATCAATTGCAGGAGTTTGTGTGATGGAAAGTATTACATCGCAGGAGCTGGTCAGAAATGGTCATGTGGGACCAGTAGAACAGTAGTAAAAATTCAACCTGAAAATGAAGGCTGTCAGCTGTATAAGAATGTTCAAGCCTTCATGATATATTTAACATACCTTTTCAGGTAAACTGTTCTTCTTCACTATTACATGTCAAAATAAATTTTATAAAAATCATTGCTTCAGACGATGACTAAAGAACCTTCTGGTGATGTCTCAACTTTTAGTTATCCACAATTTAAAATGTTTAAAAGACTTTAGTGTTTGTTGTTTACATTAATCATAAACTTAATTGTTTAAAATACTTAATTAAGGACTTGATACACAAATCTTCTTTAAAAAATAAGTCAGGGGAAGGAGGCTCAGTCTTTACTATTCAGGCTTTGGTTTATGTGAACTTCTTAGTCTAAAATAGCTGTACTGCCCATAGACTATTTTTTCCAAGAGAAATGAATAGATTTGCCAAGGCTCTTCCATTTTCCAAGAGACTAGCTCTCATTTTCAGCCAACAGTCTTTTTTTCTGTAACTTGTTGGATGTCACCTTTGAAAAGAATACTTTTTATTTATATGAAGCCTGAATCAGTACAATTCATCTAACTTCTTGTTACCTTTGAAAACTCCCTTATGGTGAACCCTCAGTGTTGGCAGCTAAGCCATTACTGCAAAAAGAACAATTTTCCATATTAGGATGAATAAAATATTGAAGCAAACCCAATTTTAGATAATCTTTAATAAAACAAACATAGATACCTTTGTAATGTTTAAATACCTTTTGGCATGTGACTCCTGATCTGCAGATGTTGGAGTGGAAGAACAATAATAATATTTGCATATGCATACATTTCAGACTTGTGGTCTGAACTCAAGTACAACTATGAGTATTACCAACCCTTTCATACTCAGATGAAAAGTTAATCAAGGAAGGCCCCGGTCTCCCAATTTTTGGAAACACAAGGTCTGGGCAATGCTGTCATTTAGCAAAATCAGTGGGAGAATGGGATATACCTTGCTCTTCCAATCCTGCTTATGTTATGGTAGGAGTCATATATTGTGGGATTTCCCGTTGCAGGAAGATGGAGCTCAGTTGTACTTTTAATTATTGAAACGTTTAGATTTCACATTGCACTGGGTAAAATTCAGGTACAGTTTCTCTGAAAAATCTCTTCAGTTATCAAGGAGCAGGTGCTGCAACAAGCAGCAAAAATAAGTTTCATGTTTCTTGAGACCTCTGAATGTTAGGGGAAATTACGGGGAAATTTGCTACAGTATCTTATCAGATATGTAATATAGTTGCTTCTCCAGCATGTTTCCCATTGTAGCATCTTCTACCAAGGTGACTTTAGCTTCAGATCTTTGCCAATACAGACTTAATCTCTCCACTCTGAAGGTTCCCTGACACGGAATACAGTCTCTTGGACTTTCACCCACTGTGCTCATTTTTCTTTTGGAAGAGAATAAAGTTCCTGGTAACCCTAAGAGCAGGTACTACTTTCCAGCATTCAGGTCCCATGTATTAGGTTGTTTCTCTAATAATGCTGATGTATGAAATGGATTTTTGAGCTATCATTAATAATAATAAGCTGTTTACTATACTTGAACCTGCAAATGAGGTGGTAGAAGTTGAAATGACTTCTTATCTCATTGCTCCATTAATATTTGCTAAATCGTATTTGTGGGAGAGAGGTTCTGTAAGAAGCCCTTATGAAAGGCAAATTTGCATTGTAAGAACTGAAACAGATTTATCCAGTATTAGGTTTTGTTCTTTAATTGACGGGGGTGGGAGGGCATGTCTCAGACCTCCTCCTTTACTCAGTCCTTGTGTGATTCATAACTGATGAACATGCTTAATGTTTTCAGTATTTTATTTTTAGTAATAGAAGTATCAATATTCCAAATAGCTTATCGTTAAAAATATTTACTTCCAGACATATTGCTTCCTTATTTAGTTATGATTCTAGGAAGTTTTGTTTAAATAAAAATGATGGAAGAGACTTCACAGTTACTTGCTACTAATCTTTGTCGCACTTACAGACATGAAATACAGGATTTGTGATATATGCTGCTCCAGCATTGTGGTGTGTGTCCTTTTACCCTTCCAGAGCTTTTACACAGGCTTTCTGTAGGTGCAGGAGACTGCCACTGCACCATGAATAGTACTGCTGGGCTTTACACAGAAACAGGATTTTGGTACTGGGAGCCTTCAGTTAAAATTTCAGTCTGTGCTTTCCCATGAAAAGAAACATCAAGTTTTCATATTCTTCCAGATAACTTGTAATGAACATTCCAACATGTCTAGGTGCCTTTTTGCTTTTCTTTTTCTTTATGTCTCACTTTTTCTCTTTTTTGTTACCTGAGAAGAGTTACCTCGTGGGCAGGAGTAGTTAGTTAACACAGTATGAAACTGTGGAGGCTAAGACTGTGGCAAAATTCAGATAGAAATTGGATCCTTGTATGTGTACCAAATTATTTTAATGTTTTGTCCTGAATGACAACAAATGGTAGTTGGGATGTTAAACATTGTGTTTCAGGTTTTGAGCTAGTGGGTGTTAGACACCAGGAGGAAACTTAGTGCAGCAGGCAGATTATCCCATGTCTACTTACAGCTGGCTTTTTACACCTCCATCTGAATCATCTAGTTTTGGCCAGAGGTACAGGAAGAAAAACAAAACTGATGGATATTGGACCATACCCAACACTAGAATTCATACCTTTCTAATCCTTGTGGCAGGCTCCCTGTCAAATAGCCTTTTGTAATTACAGGTAGAATTAGAAGACACTTAAAATCTTTTTTAAAGGATTTGATGAAAAAGATCCCAAGAACCATGATAGGATAATACCATTTGTGAATACAGAATGCACACTTCTGTGAAAGAATAGAAATACTGTAGTACAGTTAAATTTAGAAGTTCAGTGTGCTATTTCTAGGGTTTTTTTTTTTTACATTGATGCCAAGAAAAAGCTACTACTTATTAAATTTAATTATATTAACAATTTGAATTGTTGATAATGGTTGCCATTCTTCAAGTCATGCAGCGCAGCAAATATCATTTTCTGATGTTAAAAAAAATGCATAACATGTATGTGCTGAAAATCACTTTCTTTCACCAAAGCAGTTACCCTTTCTAAGCAATAAATGATTTAGAACATATGTTCTAACATATGTTCTTTCTGGCAAAATTGTTCCAGCAGCAATGCTGCAAAAGCAGCAAATGAAGAAACACCTAAAAATAAGACAAGAAAACCAATATGGAAAAGATGAATGATTCTCAGGGTTTTTAAGGTCAGATGAACTATTATAATAATGTAGTCTGATTGCCTGTATAAAACAGACCGTAGAATCTCACATGGTAATTTCTGAATCAAACCCACAGCTTCATTTGAAACTACAAAATATCTTCAGAATGGCATCTTGGTTTAGTATGTTTGCTTCCCATAAGTAAAAATATACTATGTGACCAGAGACCTTTATGCAAACAGTTGTACTTTACTATTAGCGCGAACATGCCTGCCTTCACTTCATATTTAAAATCTTAACGTTTTCCTCTGAGGATAGAAGACCAGCCACTACTCAAACTCTTTACCTTTGGACTTCATTTTGGATAAAATGAATGGATAAAGATGTTAAAAATGGATACTTTTGTTATGGATAATATTTTTAATTACAATATTATTTTAAAATATTAATATTGCTATAAAGCATGTTTTTGAAATCTTAAATTATTCTTCTGACTGTGCATAGTTTTTGGAGTTTTCCAGCATCTCGTTTCAAATGCAGTTGCCATAGCTACGCAAAGAACTATGCTTGTCGGGTACAGATAGCAGGTTACTTCCCTGTTCCTACCTGGAAATGGTCTGCTGCTAGGTTTCTGCTTCTGTAGCCCAAGGTTCTATAGGCCATATGTTCTCTTAGGAGCTCAGGATCTGTTGCTTATACATCATTATTCTGAAGTATCATCCAGAACCTCAGCATTTTGGGTTGAATTTATTTTTATTTGTAAATCTTCCTGAAAGTTTAATAATAGTTTCATTTGTTCTTCTACTGTTTTAAGTTGCAGTAGTCAGATTTTTAGATGACCGCCTGCAGAGTTATGCTGATGGAAGTTGCTTGGTTATAGAACTTGAACATTATGATTTATGGATATATATGTGCGGGTAGGCACATATATGTAGGTTTCCAGAGCGTATGTTTCTTACTTAATAGGATATATTAAACAATGAGTGTATTGGTATCACTCCTTCTTGTGCCTAACTCATTCATGTTCTCTTGCGCAAACAGTCTTTCTAGTCTGGTTATATTCTCTAATCTTTCTTTCAAACACACCCTCCAAACTGAACTTTTCATCAGTAGGGTTGACAGAGTATGCACATAATCATCTTATGTCTTTGGGAAGGTAATGGAATTCAAATACAGTTCACAACTCAAGTTTAAGTTCCAAGTTTAATCTTGTCTGATTGAATTCCAAACTTCTTAACATAAAAGGTCTTTGGCCAGAACATTTCTAAGGATCACCAACCATTACACAGAAAAATACATAATTTCTATTTCTACTCCTACTGTAATTGCTCCTTGTTTTCCAAAGGTTAGTCCTATAAAAAGTGTACCTTAGGGAACAGATGCTATAAAAATACAATACTGCCCAGCAGAACTACTTATTTTCTGAATAGGAATTTCAAAGTGAGCTGGGTTGTCAAGATTATCAGTCCTGGTGAATGTAAGCTTTAGAAATTTTAAAGATGCATAATAAATCATTATTTCATTTCATTATAGGGGGCATTCCCCCGTGAAGAACTGGACTCCATTTGAGTGCACCGAGTAAGAAATGCATGACCAGCCATCATGCTTAAGTTCTGCGGATGAACTGCACATTGAGTAGCCTTCCAGGAATAGATCTATGGCTACATGGGCTGTTGCAAAATACAGCTTCAGAAGTAGGACAGGATTCGGTATTCCCGTACAGATCTGTGTGGATCCAGAGATCATACTCCCTTGCACTGCTGGAAAATGTAATTTCTTCTGATAGTGATTGTATTTTATAATGGGACTCCCTAGTGTTGCTAGTGGCTCGTAAATGGTCTTTTCAGGTTTATCCACACACATCCTTTTGTCTTGCAGCTTAATTTTTTTGAGAATCTCATTCATGAGGACTCTAAAATCAATCTTAATTTTCAGGAAAGACTGAATCTTTATTGGTCCAACTGCAGTCATCACTTGGGCAAAAAATTCTGCAATGTGCAGGTTATAGTCAAACAATCAGTTCTCAGTACATAGAGCAGACTACATACTTTCCCAGAATCTGCCTATTATTTGTACTTCAGTCATTAATGAGAAAATGAAATGAGTGGACTCTTTTTAATCATTTGTATTACTATCATATTAGCAGTATGTATTACTTAGTTGACATTAGAATGGGAGTCTGCTCATTGAGCAGTAGTAGAAGTTTTTTCTCATAACTTTCGCTGGCTGACATAGAGAATGCTTTTACAGATAATATAGGCAACAAATTATAATACATCTATTTGCTAAAGAGTGCAGTGCTGTTTTCCAAGAATTAAATGGTGTTGTCATTGAATTCAATAGCCAAATTCCCATTTGATTTCACTGGAGTTAGGATTTAATTCCATTTCTTTCAGTTCTTAAATTCTAAGCAGTTCTGTTTTTCTTCTGATAGCAGGCTGACCATTGCTGATGATTTCCAGGTTAAATGCAGTCTATCCTGTATTCCCCTCAATCTTTGTGACACCTCAGTGAGCTTTATATGAAAGAAGTGTACAGTGATAGTCTGTGATGGAGCCTTTTACTTACCCCTACACCTTAACTAAAATCCAGACAAGATTACCATGAGTTACTGGAATTTAAATCTTTGATGGTTGGAGTTTGTGTTTCAAATATTTGTCATTCTCATGAGGCTATACCTTGATGAGATCACTGACTTCTGCTATCGGTCATTGGGATCTGTGTTTTAAGTTAAAAATTCAGCACTCTCTGATTTGGCAAGGACCTTGGACATAATTAAACAGAGACCATTGTAAAGTTGCTTGTCTTAGTGTGTTGGATGAAAGATCACTGAAACTTTTTTCTAATGGACAGAATTTTCTTTTTATAAGGTACATATTTTACTAAAAGTACTATCTTTGTGGCTTGATGGACACAGGGGAAGCTCAAAGGTTCAAAGAAAGCTCTGAAGATTATTTTCTAATGAAAATTAAGGAAAATTAAAATACACAGTCCTTAACGAGTATTTAAGATCTTTTAATCTCCTTTTATTGTTAGGCATTTTTGTTGTGTATACTTACGTACTTGCTTAACTTTATTTAAAGTGAACAGCCCAGTTGAAATTAACTGCCAATGTGCATAAATAACTGTGTGCAAAAGTCTTTCCCAGACTGATACCTGAATGAACTTTATCAAAGATAGGGAGCAGAACATTTATTTCTATTTGAGCTACTTTTACTTTAAAAGCCTTGTGTCTTAGTGCAAAGAAAACTTAATATGAGGTCTCACTGAGAAGACCATTTTCTCCCTTTCCAAACATGTCACAGCTCTTATTTTTATTCTCCAGGGTGAAAGTGTCAAATTCTAGAAGGCATCGAGTGTCCTGTTTGTAGCTTGGTTGTGAGACCAATTGCACAGCAATGAAAGTGTGCAGAAAACAGTGTATGACCCACATACCAGTATTGGAGTGTGTTTTCAGTAGGAAAAAAAGGAGAATAGGACAGAATAGCAGGGAGAGCAGCCGTAACCCCGCTTTCACGTGACGGAGTCTGAGTGGAAGCTTTGCATTTTCTTCTTTTTTTTTTCCCTTCTTAAGGTTTCCATAAGGATATGAAATCTGGCTTAGAGCAACCATCTGTTTCTCATTTGTTCCTAGAGAATTTCAGTTACTTGTTGTTCCCAGTTTGTGTTGCCTCATAAGGTCAAAAAATCTTTCTCTTTATTGGTTGGACCTTGATGAGTTAACTATTTACAGGAATTTGGCAAGGAGTTTATCTTCATGTAGTTGGTATGCAATATTCAGTGTACTCAGTCTTGCTTGAATAGGTTGTATTATCTCATGTTATTCCTCTGAAAATAAATGGTGGTTTACCAATTAGTCTTCTGTAGGTAGTACTATTTTGCACTAAGCATTCCAGCAGGAAATCTGTGACACTCGCTGGCATGGATTTTGATCAATGTGGAGTGAACAGATGTGTGGCTGCTGTGATCTGTAGTTCATGAATTGCCATGAAGTAACTTAGGAAGAAGCAAATCAGTTCCCAGTCCTTGTTTGCTTAATCAGTCTGCTCTTTTGATTGCTTGCTTGTTTGTTTGTAAATCTCTTTCACTTGTTACGGATTTTACTGGATACATTATCAATGCACAGATCAGTTTTGGGTCCAGGTGCCTTTCACTACTTGCATCGGTTGGAAAGAAAAAATTGAAAGATACGATAACCTTGTGAAAATCATTACCTTCCATGGAAGGTGCCATGCTACTTCTGTAAGCAGTAACATAACTTAGATTTCCAGGTCCTCTTGGGATTTTCTTAATATAGGCATCTACTGGATTAAAAATTTATTCCTTCTATAGTTACTAGTACACTGTCTGGTATAATATAGTGATCTTTCCTTTTTTCCAGATTACAGAACCGGCCCATGTTTCACACAAGTTAACAACCAGATGTGTCAAGGCCAGCTAACTGGAATCGTTTGCACAAAAACCCTCTGTTGTGCGACCATTGGGCGTGCATGGGGTCACCCCTGTGAAATGTGCCCTGCTCAGCCTCAGCCGTGCCGTCGTGGCTTTATCCCTAATATTCGCACTGGAGCATGTCAAGGTAAGCCTTCTGGTTTAAATTGTGCACGCCTGTTGTGTTGCTGGTACGCATCTTGAAAACCTTGCAGACCACTTAACACAAAATCACTGTTTTCCTTGTCTATGTTCTGTGTCTTACTTTTAATAAAATTTGGATATGCTTTGCTGCTTCCAGATTTTAGCTAGGGTACATATAGAACAAAACTCAAGTGCCTGGAAAAAATGAATGCCAATCAAGGAGCTGTAAGTACAGAGCATGAAAATGTCAGAATGTCTGTTGAGCACAGCCGTCAGATACTGCAGTAGAGCACCAATCAGGCAACTGGCTTATGTTGCTGTAGCCCTTAACCAATATATACTTCATTCATTCTACTGAAAAATTCACTATTTCTTGCTACTGAGTTGTTTTCTTTCTGAAGTGGTTGGGAGTTATTATACAGACTTTTTTTTTTTTAATCCCATCATTTAGATAAAGCACATAATGAACCTTCTGGATGCCCTGTTTGGATTATTTGTATAGGGCTAGAAAAATGCATGAGTAAGGAAGGACTGCAGTCCTTCCTATGTTTAAATTCATAAAATATTTGAGACACGGGAAAGCATTCTTGCCTTACCCGGTATCTCTTTCCATGATATTAAGAGATTTGCTACTTCTCCTTTCTGTTGTTACTCCAGTCTACCTATCCTGAAAGACAGGTATCTGTTCTGCTGTAGCTGCTTGGCTAAATTTCAGAAAAAACTGCGTAAAGAATGCAATACCAGAGGATACTAGAACTCCCGAAGGAGAATGTAATACTTCTCTGTTACAGGCTGATACACTTAGTCAGTCTGCAGGCTGTGTTGTCTTAGAACCTTCTCAAGAAGCAACGGAAACCAAGTAGGTCCTGCGGTCAGACCCTACGCCGCTATCTATTGCTTGAAGAAATAAGGTTCAGAGTCCAAGGTACAACAGTCTGTTGTGTTGATGAGTGCTCACGCTTGACCTTGTTTGAGCAAGAGAGCATTTAGCGCCAGTCTATTTTGTAGTATCATCTTGGTGGTGGCTTGCAATTGTGTGTTGACCAACGTGATGGATGTTCTGGTGCTGTTGGCCAGATGTCTCAGATGGATGAGGATTTCTCCAATGACAGTTAGTCTTAATGTTGCTATCTGGAATAAACTAGTCAGCCCCCCATCCCATCATAGATTTCTGCCGTTGACCCACACTCATTTCTTTCCGAGTAAGTGTTTCTTGCTTTACCTGATAGTTATGCCCAGTTAAGTGGTGCAACATATGGGGCATCCATTTCCGAGGGCAAAATAGAATGGTATCTAGGGTGCAGGCAGCTGGCTGATAGGCATTTTCCCAGGTTTCATTTTTCCACCAATTAAAGTTAGGATAGGCATATTTGTCACTATACAGCCATACCATACCCAGGGGTGTCAGTACCACCATGGAAACAGTCTTTTCCCACATGAGTAAAGCTTGATGTATAGTATGAGACCAGAGGGCCCACTTCTCTTGTAGCAGGTCGATGAGTTTAAACTCTTGGACCTTAGAGTGGTTCCCTGCGTGGGCCCACTTAGTTAGATTTCATTTTCCTCCTAAGGGGATGTACCAGGAAACATCTTGTATTTGAAACTAAGGAATTTGAAATTAGCCTGGGAGTGACTGTTTTACTGCTTCTAAATTAAACCAATCAGTGTCCCACAGAGTACCATTGCATGTTTCGCATGGGACTGTCTATCACAATCTTGCATTGTATAGGAAACAGAGATGTTAGGCTTTGATGCATTAAAGGGGGTTAAATTAAATCCACTGCTTGGGGTGGTCCAATCCCAGTCCCAAGTATGGGTGGTGGTGTTGGTAGTCCAGCCGTCTACCCATTCCGGCCAGCTTTCACTGTCATTTAGGCTCAAGCACATGGGACCTGAAGCTAGAGGTATGCAACACACCTGGACACTTTCAGTGGCATTGAGGGGAACTGATGTTTTGGAAGTGTTTGCTATTAATTCTGATATGTCAATGCCTGAGCCATAAAGGTGTAAAGGCAAGCTCTCAGCTGACGTCAGAGTGTCAATACAGGCAGAAACAGTGGCAATACAGGCAGGACCATCATTAATACCCACATCTCATGCAAAATCCATTACCATTTGCAAGACTACATTACTTTTAAGCCCTTACTGAGTGGCAGCATCTGTCTGTGGGACTGCACTAATGGCTGTCAGGAAAAAGAGGCCAAGCCACTTCATATTGGCATGGTTCAGGCGCCTGTGAGCCTGCTCAAAATGCAACTGGTTGGCCACATGCTACCAGCAGCAATCCTACACCAAGGCCTTCCAGAACAGAGCTTGGTCTAGCCTGCCACCAGGTGTAGTGTCATTTGCTGCCTCCATCTTAAGAGATATGGTGCTGCATGCCGAACAACTGCATGAAAAATTAAAAAAACCTACATGAACCTGTAGTGACCCAGTCACTACAGGCAATCCTCTCCACTCCTTCTAGTAAGTCAACACCACCCAGTATTGCTGCCGTGCTGGCAACGGGGCCTCAGTGGAATACAAGGACTGTGTACCTACCATGCAAGTGAACCAAATTATGCTGTTCTGAGTCATGAATTGCTCCATGACGTTCCTGCAAAACAGAAAAGAAAACCATCTTGATGGGGAAAGGCCTGATGGTTACCACTGGATCCACTTGTGGGGAATTTTTAGGGTCTTGCCTGTCAGGAGTCTGAATGCTCCAGATATTATTAAGCATGCTCAAAAGGAGGCCTTGTTTAAGCCCCTCAGTGGAGTGGTTAAAAGATACTCCTTGGCTAATATGCAGATGTTGAGGCACTCCTGGGGGAGTCGACAGGTTCAGCAAGGGTAGTCCAGGTCCAAAAGCCTTGCCAATCAGTTGACCATGTGTGCTCCAGTGGACATTTATTTTGGCCAGGGCTGTCCACAAGCAGCTTCCCCCATCACACTTGTGGAGCTGCAGTGCTTGTTTTAGGTCAGGAACTGGGGCAGGGCAGGGGGGATCCCATGCTTACCCAAATAAATCTCTACCCTATTATCATCAGACCCATCATGCTGCACCACTTTGTGTCGTGGGCAGGCCCTCTGTCGCTGTCTACCAGTTGAAGGAATAAGGTTGTTAGTCTGAGGTACAAAGTGAGCGGTATTAAGATAAGGCATGTACTAAATGGATAACAATTACACCACCCTATGAGTGAGGACTATTCCGCCTTTATTCCAAAATTTCTTATAATCTACCTAATAGGTATCACTCAATTCACAGGAAAGTATGCTTACGTCCCAAGTGAGGGGACACCACCAAGGCCCTGGCCCACCCTTCCTGGGGAGTGGTCGGATAGGGCTCTCGGGGAGCGATTCATACCGCTTTCCTGGCGCTGCCTGTGCTCACCACCTACCGCTGCCACTGCACCGCTGCCCAGCCGGATCGGGCCCAGCAGAAGGGAGCGGCAGAGCCCGTCCAGAGCACGGCCCCTCCGTCTCAGTTGCCTCCCCACAGAGCGTTACAGATGTTAACAACACAGAGTAAAGTTGGTATTTGGGCTGAAAACAGATGCTGTAAATCAGCACCGTTCTATGAGTTCTGGTTATGATCTGTATAATGAAATAAATTAACAAAGAGAGTAAAATCCTTTTTGATCAATCAATCTCCAGCTAATTGGGATAGGCGGAGGTTCAAATGATTTTGAGTGGCAGGATTTTTTTAGTTTTGTTTGTTTTCTGATCTCACAAAGTGTCTGTATACTGTTCTGTGTCTGTGTATTCATATCTTATAGCTTCCAAAATCCGTGTGAGGCAGCGCAGCTGCAGTACCGCAGGCATTGCATGCATAAGCAGGTCTCAGTGACAGAGTTAAGAACCTTCTTAGCAAAGTGATAAAGTTGACTGGAGTGATCTGCTCTGAATTTTTATACAGGTGATTCCCTGTAGTGCTGGAGAACTTTCTACTTTAATTCTCTCTTTACAAAATAACAAAAAGCATACAGTAGCAGGATTTGTTTGTGTATGTGTTAGCAAGAATTTCTGTTAGGTAGTTCAGAAAAAGGTCTTTGGCTCTGTCTGCCATAACGTGTTGGTGTACAGGCTGGATGAGCAGGTGGTGAGGCGAATGGAAAGCTGGCTGAATGGCCGGGCCTCAACGGTAGTGGTCAGTGGTGGAAAGTCCAGCTGGAGGCCGGTGACTAGCACTGTACCTCAGGGACTGATACTGGGCCCAGATCTGTTTACATCTTCGTTAATGAGCTGGATGATGGGACAGAGTGTATACCCTCAACAAGTCTGCAGACAGCACCAAACTGGGAGGAGAGGCTGATACACTGGAGGGTCATGCTGCCATCCAGAAGGACCTCAACAGGCTGTAGAAATGAGCCAGCAGAAACCTCCTGAACTTCAGCAAAGAGAAGTGTAAAGTCCTGCACCTGGGGAAGGGCAACTTCAGCTGCCAGTATTGCTGCATGCTGATGATCTTGAAAGCAATGTTGCAAAAAAGGATCTGAGGGGCCTTGGTGAACACCAAGTTGAATATGACCCAGCAATGTGCCCCTGCAGCAAAGAAAGCTAATGTTATCCTGGGCTGTGAAAGAAAAATTATTGCCAGCAGGTCAAGGGTGGTGATCCTTCCCCTCTCCTTAGCACTGATGAGGCCACAGTTGGGAGTGCTGTGTTGAGTTCTGGGCTCCCCAGAACAAGAGAGAGATGAAGCTACTGGAGAGAGTCCAATGAAGGGCCACAAAGGTGATGAAGGGACTGGAGGATCTCTCCTCTGAGGAAAGGCTGCGTGAACTGGGTTTCTTCAGCCTGGAGAAGAGAAGGCTCAAGGAGGATCTCATCAGTATATAGAAATATTTGAAGGTAGGGTGCAAAGCGGACAGAGCTGGGCTGTTTCTAAGTCGGTCATGGCCAGTGATAGGACAAGAGGCAATGGGTGCAAACTGAAACACAGGTAAATCCTCCTCAACATCAAGAAACATTTTCTTACTGTGAGGGTGGCCGACCACTGGCACAGGTTGCCCAAAGAGGTTGTGCAATCTTCATCCTTGGAGACATTCTAAAGCTGTCTGGCCATGATCCTTTGCAACCTGCTCTAAGTGTCCCTGCAGGAGCAGGGTGGTTGGACCAGATGACCTCTAGAGGTCTTTTCCAACCTCAACCAGTCTGTAATTCTGTGAAAAACATCCTGATTTGGGCAGCTGCTGTTGCTTATGGTGTTATAAAAGATTTCAGGAAAGTTACTTTTTACTGCCTCAAAAGAGGCTAGGTAATATCCTCCTTTTCTCACTTCTATTTCCCTGTTCCTTCTCTTTCAGTCTTCTCTGCAGCCACATGTATTGCACCATTACTCTTAGTGCTGCCTTCCCCCCTACACTGCATCATAGTTCAGTGGCTTAAAATTGCACTAAATCTACAAATTCAGTTGTTTGGCTGGATCTCTACTTCAGGTCTCTTCCATTAGAGTTCTTGGTAAGAGTCCTCTATGAACTTGAGTTGAAAAATTGAGAGAAGGTCAAGATGTTGTAAGATTTTTAATTCTTAGAAATTAAAACTTGATGAAACATCATTTGGGGTTTTTCCTTCGGTTTTCATTCACATGGTGGTATGGTTGACCTGAAACTACAACTGAAGCTATTAGCTTAAATTCACTTCTGTGGAACTTCTCACAGCTCTGTCTTAGCAAGGCCATCTACCTTACTTAAAATACTTAGATTAGTTTTAAGCAACAATAAATCCCTTAATTTTGCTTCGTTTCAAATACTTGCTTTCCTGCTTTTCTGTGTTTACACAGCTTAAAACATCCGAATTATACTAAGAAATATTTCATTGCGCTTTTCCTTCTATGTCAGAAACAGGCCTCCACCTGTGTATAACAGCTTATGTTTTACTGTTCATCTGGAAGTGGTTAGTATATTTTAGACATTCTTTTCATAACAATGTCATAAACAGAAATTGCGTACTGAAGGCATGCACGTTGGTTACAGTCTCCAAGTCAAGCTCCTTTGTATGACGAAGATGTTGGCCAGATACAATGAATTCTTAAAACTTCTCTGCCCAACTCATCCTGGCATAGCTTCTGGGACCTCATTTAAATTATGTGAGAGATCAGTAGAGGTCTTTAGCATCTGTGCCCACAACACTGTGTTTTCTTTTTTCTGCCACCTTATTCTGTGTGGTGAACGTGTTTTACGTTATGCAGTTAACATCATTGGTGAATTCCACTGGGAAGCATAGAAACAATGTGGTAGTCTACTTTGTGTGATGGATGAACAAAGAAAGTTTAAACAGCCATCATTTTTGCTACATTTTTGACATATTATTACTATATAGAAGACATGGTTGTATTTATGTCAGCAGGAGTTAGCACATGATGTTACAAGATGATGGTAAGGCACAAACAGATGAAGAAAAGTTAGATTTTCTGCATGGAAAAGGAGAGTCGAAGAATTTCTTTGTTCCACAAAATCATTGCCTTTACTCCCAACAGTTGAGACTGTTCCTTTTAAGCTCTGAGAACTAGTAACTCCTCCTGACCTAAGTTCTGTGGTGTTTGCAAGTTGATAGCATGTTGTCTATTCTGTTCTGGGTTATCAGACCACTCCACTGAACGAAGGGACTGTATGTAGCACTTGACACTGTGGAGACCCTGTTTACCTTTCCAAACTCCATATTAGGGTACATAGTCTGTAGAAATAAGCTGCAGGATTTTGCTACAGCTAGGTAAGAAAATTTTAGAAAAAAAGGATACAGCACTGTTGTTCACAGGGGGTCAAAAAAACCTCCAACAGTCAGTTAAAGTAGGAGCTCCAGGAGGGACTGAGGTACTTACTACTACACTGCAGTACTGCAAGGAAATATATCAACTCTTAAAATTTCTGTGCCAAACTCATCCTGGCAGCGAAAAGTGAAGGGAGAGTTCAATCCAAATAGGAGTAGTAAAGGGTGGTAGATCTGTGAGTTGTGCTTAGGCAGAAGCTGCAATAACGATAGCATCTATGACTGCGCAGAGGTAAACTGTGAAGAAGAAAGTAAAGAGGTCAAGATGGAGCTCTGGGGAGTACTACAAAGATTTTAAGAGAGAAGTATTAGCAATTCAGGAAACAGTTGTTCTCCGACTGTGATAACTCCTATCTGAGGAGGCTTCATTTCATGAAGTAGAAATGTCAGATAAGACTGGCATTAAATAATTTCTATAAGGGTTTTAGAAACAATTACAGAGATCTGGCAAATGCTTTTCAATGCTTTTCTTTCTGCCGATGACATCAGATTTACAGAGACTTCTATTAAAGGAACACAAACCCCCTTGGTATTCAGTAAAACTGTATCTTTGTCACATACCAATTAGACCAGACTCACTTAGTCCATAGTTTGCTTGTCATTTTTGAGGTGAATGCTTACATCAGCAGATAGCCTAGTTTAGGTGTTGGTATGAACAAGTTAAAATCAATAGAGCTTGCAAGCCTTACTATTGGAAAATAGGTCATAATTTCAATATGTGTTAGGTGTCAGAGTGTAACAAGATTTAACTACTGAGTATGAAGTTGCTCCAGCTCCTCACAGGATGTGCATGTTGCAATCTTAGTGTAACTTAAATGGCTTTTTAGCACCTCTTCAGGATTAATTATGTTCTCTGAGTAATGTGCTTGGATGGAACATTACGGTAGTAACTGTTGTTTTGTTATTACCATGAACAGCTTTAAAAAAATTAGAGAAGTAAACCCAATCAAAATTCAAATTGATTCCCCCCTGCCCCCCGCCCGCCCCTGCAGTTTCTGTTCAGTCATTGCTTAAACGGGAGTTGTAGCTGTTCAGACCTCCCTCTTCCCAAGAATTCAGGCAGGAGGAACTTAAATGTTCCACTTGAAAGTACTTTCTTGCCATTGCTACATGGCCTTAGGAATAGCATAATGGCAGAAATCATGTGTTGGATGTTTTCTCAGTTCCTCCCTGCATTCCTCAACAGTCCATTTCTCAGTTACACCCTTTCCCTTCAGATAGTTAATTTTTTGCATTAAGTAGAGAAAAGTAGTCCTGGCCGAATAGCTTTAGAAAATATGAAGGTTCTTCCTGCTACCGTTGCTGACATCGTTAAGTGTATATAACCATGACAGGAGGTAATACCCCAAAAGAACTGTTCGGTAGTAGGAATATACTATACTGAATATTAAAGACACTGATGTGGGCTGGACAAGAGAGAAGACAGATGAAGGTTCAAATTCACAATGAAGAATGATAGATGAGAATTTTGAGATAATCTAGCGTTTGGAATTAATGTGTGTGGTTTACTGACAATATTAATAGTGTCATCTAGGATCCTGTCCTGCTATCATGAAAATAAGTATTAAAACAGGGGGAAAAAAAAAAAACTTAGTATGATTTCTGTTGTATGTTTGTATTTGTAGTATTTCTTTTATCTAGGATGAGGAAGAACCAACAGTTTTCTGTTGTACTGATGACTAGTTTACTTTTTAGTTCCCACATGCCAAGCCCATTGCAGAGAAAATCCCCATACATATTATAGGTAGAATTCAAGAGAAAATTTGTATTTGAGTAATTGTTATTACTACCATTGTAAATAAAAAGTGCACTTTCCAAAATTTATCTAGAAAATCTGAGAGGATTTGTTTTGCCGAGCTTTTTGTTTTTTCAGAGTTTTTTTGAGAACCAGTCCACTCATCAGAAAGGGAAGCTGAATTTGACTGAGTTTTCAAAGGTACATGTTTAAAGTTAGCTATGCAAATCCCACAGGCATTTTGCAGAGAAAACTCTGCAAAAGCAAGGAACCTTTTTTCACTTCCCAGATATTATCAAGCCTATGAACACATGGAAACGTTCTACTTAATCTGTAGCAAATTAAACCTATGTATACGGAACTGTATCTAAAAAGATATTAATCTAATTTTCTGTTTATGGCAAAAAGTTTATTGTGCTAATGTGGTTGGGGTTTAAAAGCATGGGTAAATGGATAATTAATAATGCTAAAACTCCTGTGTGGCTTAGCCTGTCAAATATATAAAAAAGTAAATAAAGATATGCTTCGTTTCAAATTTGTTGCATTTTCAGAAAAAAATGTTCTTGTATCTTAAAATGGCATTTAGGAAACAATTCATAAAATATACCCTTTTAAGAAAATACTTTTGTCCTTTCTGACTTTCCTCAGTTCCAAAACATTAATGATGTATTAAAACAAACTTGGGTTTTCATCAAAAGATAATACCAAAAAAGCATCAGTCTTATAGTGTATATATATGTTTTAACCTAACATTGAAGTTGAATATTCTTATTCTATTTACATTTAAGTATGACTTAGAATAGTTAACATACAAGCTATCACAAATTAAGATTGATATTAGAACATAAAAGCGAGATAGTGGATGTGATTCAAAGATTTGCAGGATCTCACCTTTCATAGTGATAGCATTTGTGTTTTCTTCACTGGACAAACACTGCACAGTGTTGCATAACTGGGATTGGCTTTTCAGACTTCAGCAGAGCTTGACATTTATTTGTTCTTTTAAAACCATAGGATTGGAATTGAAAGAAATGAATGGAATCAATAGATCTTAAAATTTTGTTCAATTCAAGGCTTTAGTGATGCTTTTCCTGTTTCTGGAAAGTATTTATTTCCTGCTGCTACTGCCATTAATTTACCATTACTTGACATCTTTGACTTACAAAATTGTGAAAGATACACAGTGATCATTTTTAACCACTAATCTGCTGACACAGTTGGCCTAATTTAAATAAGCACAATCAATGACACAAGGCACAGGCATACTGTGTGTGATGAATGCATTTTGAGGCCCAAGGGTCAAAAGACAAACACCATATTAGTTTTACTTGGAAGGGAGCTACGGAGTGGGCTGAGTGTGAATAAATAATGGAACTCATCTTCTGTCTAGATGTTGCTAAATCATATCTAAATTCCTTAAAATACTTGAGAGACAGAATGTTTACTTTCCAGGTAAGCTAGATTGCACCAAGCACTGGTTAATTAGAAGAAAAATTTTTGCAGAAAGTTTATGCCTCTGATAGTCCTTAATCCATTTACAGTGTAACTGTTCTGTTTGGACATGGCCCTGTGCTGACTAAATCAGTACATATTCAGGAACTAAATGCAAACTTCTCCAGCCAATGTACTTAAAACCAAGTCCAGTGATTTTAAAAAAAAAAAAATTAAAAATTGCCTTCTTCCTTGACTGTGAGCATTTATACCTGCTTAAATGAAAAAAGCAGGTGACTGTGCAACACATATATCATAGATTTTATCGATAGCACAAACACCAGGAGTAACAAGAACTAAGGAAGTACTATCATCCACAAACTCAGGTGGAGTTTCAGGTTCTTGTAAGGGCTAGAGACAATGAACATTCTCCTGAAAAGGAGTACTGTATTCTACTATTAATATGTTTGTCTTACCCCATCTGTATCTTGCTGTTCTCTACATTCATAGCAGGAAAGAGCTGGTTGTGGAAGGGGAAAGGTAGAGAGAAAGAAAATTAGCATGAATCTGAAGAGGAAAGAGATGCTTTCCTCTGCATCTTAAATAAAGTTTAGCAGCTGCTTCATTTAATAATACGTGCAAGCTAACAGGGAAACTGACTGAAAATGGAAATAGGGTAACAGTTAAAATTCTTTCCTTATTTGGCACTAATGAGAAACCTGGGGAAAAAAAGAGATGAAAAATACTTTTCCTAAATGCTTTAAAAATATAATAATCTTAAATAGGTATTTAAATCATAATGGAGAAAGGAGTGAAATAAAATTGTGGTTTTTTAAAATAGGCAGTATATTGCTTTAACTCTATAATTGAATTCCGTACTTAATTATAATCCAAAAAGAGAAAATAGTATGAAATTGACCTCTGCACGGAAGAAACTTTGAAAGCTATGTGACTCCCTTTTCCTTGATTTCTGTTTCACAGTGTGGAGAACTAACAAAATCAGTTGATTTTTGCCACTTCTGTGAAAGGGCAAAGTGTTTGACAAGAAATATCTGAAATCTCACAGAAGAGCTTCTGCAGGTTTTGGAACAAGACTTCCAAGCTTTCTCTCGTCCATGAACATCTGGCTGCATGTGAAATTTTGTTATGAAGGAATTAGTACAGTTGCTTAATTCTCAGCTCTCTGATAGCCATAGATTAACTGAACTTTTAAAAAGAGCTACTGAGAAGCTACAGACCCACATATAATATGTATATCATGCAGTAGTCTACAGCGTGTTCTCCCTTTCCTTGTGTACAAAGAATTTCAGTCTGCTTTAGCACTGGTTATTTCATAAAGGCCTCTATGATCCTTGGTATTACTTTAACTGCCCATTTGCACTTACACATTGAGTCATATGATAGCTTTGTGTAAAACTCTACAGAAATACAGGATGGTTTATGTATAAAGAAATGAGAGTGGGGCACAAAAAACCCAACACAATTTGAACTGGAAATAGCACATAATAAAATATACAGGAAGTTACTGAAAGTAAGATGTAAAGCGAAAATGGCAATATATTTTCTAAGAGCGTTTATTTAACACTGACGGTCCAGCCTAAAGAAATCTATGAAATTCTCGTCCTACTTATTACTTCAGTAAATAAAGTTATGCAGATCGTTTGCTATGCAACTTATCCTGGCTGAATAACACCTATTTTCTATTGACTTGAGTAGTTTGACTTCTGTCCAGAAAGAATATCCTGCGAGAATTATCATATAGTGAAGGTGGACAGGAGGGTGGTCCATATGTACAGGTAGAGATCCTTTCAAAATAAGAATCTGCATTTTGTAATGGCCATATATAAGAAACAATCGGAGGGCGTAGGATACCAACCGTAAGGTGTACAAATTTGACTTAGGTACACTTCTTAAATATTTAAAGCTATGTAAGTCATAAATCAATACATGTAATACATTTTGACCTTACATGGAATTGAATACAACACACATGAAGGTCTGAGTCATGTTACTGCTGTTATTGCCATTTCTTGTATCGGTACTGAAGTGCAGAAATGTGCTGGGGGTTGCTGTGGTTATTTTTAAGAATATTTTCAGAGCTTTCTGTCTATCAGCAAAAGCCATGATGAAATTTTGTGTCTTATGGCAAATAATCCTTCTCTTTTCTCTTTGTAGATGTTGATGAATGCCAGGCTATCCCTGGAGTCTGCCAGGGGGGAAACTGCCTTAATACAGTAGGTTCGTACGAGTGCAAGTGTCCTGCTGGTCACAAACAAAATGAGGCAACTCAAAAGTGTGATGGTAAGTGATGCTGTCAGGGAACATACCTAAAAAGTAGTTAAGTAAAGCATTAGAGCACTTTGGTAATGAAAGAAAAAGTTCTGAATAGGTGCAGTGTCTGATCTGAACACACATAACATCATTGTACTGTGCTTTTTGTTTCTTCTTCACAGCATTGTCTGTTTCTACTTTGCTCTTCATATTTTGCATTAGATGTTTTTTTCTGTCTGACTTGTGTGGGTAAAGACAGTTTTTATCCTGTTTCAAAATTTAGAACTATTAATGTAGAGTACATCTGTGAGCAGCATATAACTGCAGCTGAGTTATTAGGATTTTGTTTGTTTTCTCAAAAATATCCAAAACATTCTAGTACAGATAGATGTTTTCAGCCTACTGACTACAGCATGAAAAGCAAATGTGGCAGTTTTGGAAATGGATGTAAGAAATTTCTGCAATGTACAGTTTGTGTTGAAGAGCCTGGGTAAATAAAAAATACATAGGAAATGTCTTTCTTTTTTAGATGAAAAATCAAGTAGACCATGTTTAATAAGTGTAGTTTAATAAACATTAATCATGTTTATTCAGTAAACATGTTCGTGCAATTTGAGCCACAATTCTGTATAGTTTAAAGTGGTGTGATAGAAAATTGCTGAGTTTTTATGGGTTTGATGAAGACTTCACTGATCTGAGAGAATTTGCCATGCCTTTGAAAGAAATCAGAACTCTCAAACTTCATCCCAACCAATGGGTACCTTCACATTCAAGTTACACAGATAAGAGGACTGTTTGTTCAAGGCTTTGGCTTGTGGTTAGGTGGCAATTTACATATGTTACCAAATCAGATTATACTCAGTTACAAGTATACTCAGTATTCAGTTACAAACAAATACATAGTTTGTAGTCAATTTTGGAAGTCATCTTAGAATTTTCGTTAGTTTTGCCTACAATACAGAAATCACAGAAAAAGTAATACAATTAGTTTGAAAATCACATTTTATAAGTGAAAACATTGCTTCTGGTGTTGTTGCAAGTAATACCAAAGAGTAAGTAAGGCAAAAATCCAAATATATTTCTCTCTGGTCCTGTCCTCCACCTTCTTCTGTTTTTTATGTTGACTAATTTCAACTTCTGCTCAGTACACTATGATATTCCTGTCATGAGTTTTTGTAGAGGAAACCTGGCTATATGTTGTTAAAACCTTCCAGGAAACAGTTTGCAAGAAATACAGCTGCAACCATAGAAATAGGGCTTTCCTTACTACGGTTGAGGAGAAATAGAAGCAGCTTATGTATGTGTCTGTGCATGTGTGTATCTAGCTGACTGTATACAAGACTGTGCTGATACGTAGCCAGCATATGCAGAGAGGTTTAGGGGTCTGCAGGGAGCAGTCAGTTCACAGGGAAAGCCTTGCTGAGACACTGGGGAAAAGAATCTCTCCATACCTGGAAGACAGTTGAACAGTGCAAGAGTTGTAGAGCAATAGAACAGTATTGCACCATCTCCAAAGCCTTGTGGAGGATCAAGGGAGAAACCAGAAGGCACCAAGTGGCGTGAGGAATCCTACAAAAGAAGATAACTGGAAGGGAAATTTGTAATTGGATTCACTTTCTTTGGGAGAATTAAATCCAAGGCATTTTATCTGTCCTGTGCTGCATGGCAACCTGTGAGAAATAGGGCTAAGCATGAAGTGGGCAGCACATGCTATTAAAATCTTTCATTTTTTGTAGGAGACAGAATGGGAATGTAACTATAGGCAAGAGGTAGTGGGATTTTTCTTGCCAGGGAGATGAACAGGAAGGAATACCTGGGTAGGATACAAGAGATTTGTAGGCCCTCAATGAGTCATCAGCGTATAGGAAGGAAAACTGTAATTAGAAGAGAAGGAAGAGGGCAGGGTGCTTTGTTTTCCCTTCACAGGAGCCATCCTTTGAGCTTGCCTATGTTGGAAAAAGCGGAAAGGAGGTAACTGAGACCACGTATCTACTGCCCCTGCTGTTTTTGGAAAAGGACATCATGCTTATCAGCTTGTAACCCTTTTCTTGGCTTCTTTCTCCTCCACCTATGTGGAAAGAAGTCCAAAGGATGAAGCATCCATTTCCATTCACTACTAACCACAAAAACCCAGCTGCTGTTGGAATTGCATGCCACTTGATCGCTGGCTTTTAAAATTACAACTTTATTTCCTTACTGAGTAATAGTGGCAATGGGTGTGGGGGCATTAACCATAGATGAAGCAGAACACAAAGTGTGAAGACATACCGTAACAATGCAACACTACTTGCTTTTTTCTGCTAATGGACTGTAATCATTTGGAAAGGTAAATTGGCAGATATCATTAACAATTACATGCAACTTAGTTCATAACTTTATATAGCAATGTCTGGCAATATTATCAGTTCAGACATGATGATGCGGGTATATAACTTGTGCACCAGAGCTAACTTGTATCCTAACAGCTGAGAGCACAGGCACAGTGAACTTAACAGCTACCTATACCCACCTTAAATCTGACATACACCTGACATTATTAATTTTTCTAGTATCTTAATGCTATCATTAGCTTCTAAGCAATGTACTTCTGCAATGGTCACATAACATTTAGGAAGTGAATAAGCATCTACTGTTTGCAATTG
This sequence comes from Cariama cristata, assembly GCF_000690535.1. Classification (NCBI taxonomy): domain Eukaryota; kingdom Metazoa; phylum Chordata; class Aves; order Cariamiformes; family Cariamidae; genus Cariama; species Cariama cristata. The sequence continues at coordinate 50,919 of NW_009609053.1, forward strand.
TCTTTGCATAACTGACATAATCATTTTATGTTACGTGGGATGTCAAACAATAAGTACAGTTATCATGATTTTGAAAAATTCTGGCAATTTAGTTTATCTTTCAGTAGAATTCAAGCTTAAGTTTACTGAGCATCACAACATAAAGTGCACAAAATTCAGAAATGTTTTCTTGTAATTATGCCATTAAATATAAACAACTATCAGAAAAAGAATTTGCAAGTGTCAAGTATTTTCCAAAATGTGACTGCGATGCCTCACTTGAAAGAACGGATTTGAAAATGTTAGAACTGTAATCATTTCAAAGCTGAAGCAAAACCAGCTGTAATTGCTAAAACACCAAGTAGTATATTTGATCGTGTAGGCAATGTATAGATTAGAAATATGTGCTTTGTTGTTGCTTGTTACTCATCTTGGATTTGTGTTGTCAGTTGCAAGAGATTTCATTGTAAAGCTTTTATTCAAATTGGTATTTGAATTACATCTTTTTATTTTGACAGGACTTCTTTAGCTTGGGACTGTTTAGAACTTTTTATAGTATTAAATGCAATGATTACTTCAATGTTAGAGAGTAACTTTTATGCTTTTTGATGAATAGTTACTTATCCTTGTTCATTAGAAGTGGACTTGGTTTTTTTGATTCTCTTGGTCTTGGGGTATTTATTATTATTCCGTGAGACTTGTACAGCAGGAGTAGGACCATAGTGGTTTTGCCCAAGCTAGCTGTTGAGCTGTTAATCCTAAAAAAAGGCATTTCTAATGTGATAAATACATCATCAAAGCAGAGACAGCATTTGAATATCTGTTATGATGGACTACTGTCTCAGTTCAATAAATGAAGTCCCTGTTCTGATGATGTTCATGATCTTCCTGGGGCAGTGCTCATGCTTTACTGCTGTTAACTCTAGCAGAACTCCATGTGAAGGATGCCTGATACCTCCTTTCAGGCAAGGATGCAGTTAAAATACACCAAACAGATGTTTTCATAGAGATCCAAAAAATGCAGGTCATTTTGCGTATGTTATGTTTCTGCCTGGCATCTGCACTCCAGCTTTGATGCCAAAAGGAGAACTTATTCAGTGATATGTTTCCTTCCTTCTGTAAACAGTAATTAAACCATTCTTTGCATTCTGCTTCTGTAACCTATCTAAAGCTCTGCATTAATTGTTAAAAATGTTATTTAACAGGTCTCCTTGATGGTATTCACAGGTAAAAGTGAACGTATTTTTAACACATATCTACTTAAAAATCTGTGATGCTTATGGGACTGTGCTTGATAGAAGTGAAACATCATCTGGAGTCTGAAATATTTGCTGTTACTTCATAGTTCAGTAATCAGTGGGTTTTCATTTCCTGCTTTGTTGGCGGCATACTGCAGAACAGGTCATATGCTTTGGCTTTATTTCTTCTAAGCCCTTGCCACTTCTGTCTGTGTCAGAAGTTAGGTACTAATTAGTCCCTGGTCACAGCTTCCGTACTAGCTTCCCTAGTCACATAATTCCACACAGGGAATTATGCAGATAACAACCCACAGTGCCCAGTTTGTACCATTTTTTCTGGGGAAAAAAAAGTTGTGAAACTGGTACTTGTCCATTTCCCTGTGCTTCACAGCCGAGGTGGTAATGCCAAAATTATACCAGCATAGTACCATGCTTGCATTATTCCAAGAAAAGAGCAGAGAATGAAAACCAAGCATTGTTTTATTTAGACTTTTTTTGGTTTTTTTAATAAAGACTTTGAGAGTTCATAATCTCTCAGTGTGGGATTTATAGAATGAAACTATAGCCAGTCCTTCAAACAGTTGTACTTCAGTTAGCGGGACTGGTCATTTGAGTGAAGTTACATTGTTTATGGATTGGGCCATTGGGAAGAATATGAGGAATTGGTCTCCTACAAGTTAGAACCTGTGTACAGAGAAATTATTGAATAGAAGCTGCATTGTGTTAATGAAGTTTTTTATTTAGAACAGTGCATGGAAGTGATGTAGTATGGAGTATTCTGTTCACTCCTTTCCCTTCTTTAAGTATAGAAAACCAGATCAAATATTACTTGCTGGCTACAAAGGACAAAATCCAAGTTGGAGTCAGTAACCAGGCAAGGCTCCAGTGTTCAGAGGCAGAGGCTAGAATCTTATACTAACTATTCAGACCTTCTTTATTTAACAGCAAGTCTTCTACTTAAGAAAGAGGGATTTGAGATGCCCTGCTATATCCTTTGCCCCTAAACATCCAAATGTGTTATGTGGGTTAGGATTTTTTTCTCCTACTGTTCCTTCTGGAAACAAAAGCTATTGTTAGAGTAAGTAGGAATGCTCATGTTTTGCTCTTTGTGCCTTAGTGGATTTTGCTAGAACTATGCTAAGCAATAAACGTTGCTTTGCTAGGCTATTTGCTTGGATTATATTCCTGTGTTTCTTTTTTTAAAAAAAAACAGTAAAGGGGCATATATTTGGCTTATCGGATTTATTGTGAGCCTCAGATTACAGTTTACTGGCACTGACCTTTCAGAAATTATGACAATTGTATATCGGTAAAGAAGGTTTGAAGGATTTCCAAAGCACATGAGAACAACTTGTAAGTGTAACTGTGTGTGTATGCCCTCATGTGCAGAAATGTAACTAGGTAATTTAGGCTATTTGGGAAAATATGACCTTTAAAATTAATCCAGCTCAGGGTTCAATGTTACTGATTTTATTTGTAAGCATTTCCATATTCCTGATTTATAGACTTTCCACCGTGGTCAGGATGACAACTTCCACTACTGAGCAGGTCATGGAACTATTCAAGGAATGGGCACAGAGCTGAAAAAGTTGGAAAAGGCCATTACAGGGGTTGTACCAAACTCCACATATCCAGAGCACTAGTGTAGAAGTCTTAACTAAACAAAAGAAAACCCCAAGCCCTTCTCTTTTTTTTGGCCTAAAAGTTTTGATCTACAATATACTGAGTTTTCATTGTCTTTTTAGGAGTGAAATTCTGTTCATTTTTAAGATGTTATCTTCCAGAATTAATGGAATTTACGTCTATGGGTTGTTCAGAGATGGTTGTATATAGATAAACTGAGAGGAGAAATAAGCTTTCAGTTGTGCTTGCTGGTTTACAGAAGAGGTGGACTACTACTTATTAGTACTTCAAGGATCTAATAAATATGTGCCACTTACTCTTCTCAAATTGAAAATACATGATACTCCTTGACTAAGTTTAGTCAGTTATGACGCCCTTTAAAGTCCTACTGTAGGAGGTAGGATGCCTCTGATGCTCTTCCAAAAAGATAGACTGCTATATCACTGACATCAAAGGACTAGAACTATATGACACAGGCTAACTCCTTTTTTTTTTAAAAAACATGGCACCAAAATGCGAGGAACCTTTTAAAAGAAACAGTTCTATTTCTGGTTGTCCTGCTTTAACATACAATTTCATTACACTATATGTTATTCAGATTTGATACTACCAGGTATTACTATAGATTGAAACTGTTTTCAAGGAATCCTTTTTCAGAACTCAGCAATTGAGAGCCCCTCTTCTGGTACTTTAATTCAGTTATTCATAAAAGCCTACTTACTGTAGCAATAAAAGTAATGAATTCTGGATGGCAGGTAGCCAGGCTGAGTTTTTTTGGCAGAGGCTTACCTATTAATTCTCACACCTGCAAAGTTTATGCCACACATTTAAATTGGTTCTCACATTGAGACTGGCCTTCTCATCTCATGGGCAATGTTGGGACTGCAGCCATTCACACCACCAGTCTTTTTCACCCTTAAGACAGCATCTCCTCTTACTATCTTTGGAGCATTTTCCCCAAGACCATTAATTCCTGTGTTTTGGAGGGGAGAAGGGAGGAAATTTGGTAACTTTTTCAATCAGTCATACTAAAAATAGCTCTTCCTGAGGTAAAGTCTCAGAATTTCCAGTCAGAGGTATCAGAGATCTTGCTGAAAGAAATGCACATGCAAGAACCAGGGAGGGTGAAAGAGAGACAGAGATTTAGCTCAAAAACTAGTGAAAGAAAAAATCCACTGACTTGGTATCGCTCCAGTTAGTAAGAAAATTACTCTTCCACAAGGGTTCTCTCTGTTAATTGGTTAAAAAAAAAGTTTTTCTCTCCACATGAAGAAGGCTGCAGAGTCTACCTTCCACTCTGGTCACTGCCCAGATTTAAGGAAGGTACTCCCTGCCTTCCCAGCTCCCTGTCTTTCTTGGACAAGAGCCCTAGACAGTGTTAAACTCCTCTGTCTGTAGCCAGGTGAGAAGGATGATCTCTGTCCTGCAGCTTTGCAGAAGTGGCTAACTACTTCCTTCCTATGTCTTTCCCTTGCCAGCTCTACAAACTCCACCTACTCATTACCTCAATGGACTTTGTACTGTATGACCAACTAGTTTGGAATCTGGTCTCCTTTGGTAGAAGATCAGCTGTTTTGTTCTTGTAATTAAGATTACTGCCTTTAAAGTAGCAGGTACCTGTGCCAAACAGAGTGAAAATGAAAGGGAAACTAAGTTTTCAAGTGCCTGCTGGTTTTAACAGTCAGATTTTTATAGATGCATTTTTCTTGTGTTTTTTTTTCTTATATATAGTAGCTGCTATTGTACCTCAGTTTTTAAAAAAAAAAGAAATAAATGCTATGAGTCCTACAAGGTTTGAGACCCACTCTCTAAGAGAGTGACTCTAAGAGAAACAGATTTTGAAAGTGCTATGTAACTAGTTCCTAGCACAGGGATTCTTTAATCAATGGATGGCAGCTTTGTGACATCCCCTTTGTGTGTACAGCATTTGCATCTTCTGACATTATTTCCATGATGGAGAGTTGTGATCACTCTGCTGGTGGTATCTTTATCAAAGTTTGGGTGCCTCTAAACTTTAGAATTAGTCTTGTAATTTATTTTTGGAACTGCTACAGTAGTGATGGAAAAGGTCAGAGTAGTATTTCCTTGAAATCAAAGCTGGGCTTCAAGGGATCGTAAAATAAGGGAGTTTTCTTGCGTGTGACTCGGCTGTCGGGAAGGTGTCGCTTTCCAGAAAAAGTAAGCTCTTCCTGTGGAGTCCTCATTTCATCCAAGTTTCTTGCCTGTCTTTCTGATGTGATGTTTCAGACTCGTGTGTGTACAGAGGACCATATTAATGTTTAAAAGACTTAGAGGTTGTGAAAGACCTGTGCTGCATCAAGTATCTCTACAAGGCATGCAGCTGGTTCCGTTTCTGTTTTGATTTACACACATGGTTTCATTTCATTGGATTAAATCAGTTGGTAAGCAGTTCACCACATTATATATATTGTCTTTAATATAGGAAATTAATGCAAGATTTCAGAGATTTCCTGGGGAATTACTTGGTTTTGATTTATACCATGATTTGAAATTATGGAATCTCTGCAGTGGGTAAATATTTCTTAGAAGTGTTTTGATTTAGCAAAAATAACACTTTCTTTTGTACATACTTAAGCAGATGCCTACAATGTGGGGAATAGTTGTCATTACTTTGTAACTGTTTTAGTGTAAAATTAAAACTTTTTACATCCTCTGAAATGCTTAAATAACCTTACTAAAAAGGCAAAATTTTTATTTCCTCTGAGTCTACTTGATAGTGTAAAACAAACAACAAAGGTCACAGGATGCTTGTATGTATGGACTTGTTAGGAAGTTTGGAGACATGTTACCTGTAAGATAAATTATCTTTTCTACAATGACGCGCTGAATGACATGCCAGTGGGAGAGGGAGTGTTTTATTCATACCTTCATTTTACAGAGAACAGTTTTCACATTCTTAGTGGCCGTGTGGCAAAACTTCATTTTCCTTTCAGTACTTGAATGTCCTCTGTAGATTCATATCTAAAGGGACTTCTTCGTGTGTGGACCTTCCCACTGTGGGGTGTTACCTTTTTAATATAGTCCCTGTGCACACCCGGTCTTTTTGGCACTCGTCCTTTTGTTTGAGTTTTCAGTGTGGAGAATGTAGCAAGGGAGGGAGCAAAGTTTTCATCACATAAAGACCTCCTAAGAAATAACACCTGCTAAAGTTTATTTCTCAAGGAGTCATTCATCTCAAGAGAATTTCTAGAGTGACAGGTCCAAGGAAATGATAGATCTGTGTAAAAGTGCAAGGGGGGTCCCAAGGCTTTCTTACAAGGAATGTGAAGACCTTCGCAGTGTCATCACAAGATAATTTCTGTCATACACTCTTGCTGATGCTCCTCTTGCATTATTTGACATGAGGCAGTCTGAGTTCAACTTTTTTGTTTTGATTTTTGATTCTCAGTATGAAAGCTAATTTAAATTAATACTGCATCCAAATTTTAACAAAAAGTTAAGCCAAATCTTGTACCTATGACTACCTTTGGTATCAAGCTGTGTAAAACCTGTGGTATCATCATTCCAACTGGAAAACATAACTCATCTGAAGCTAGTTAGAGAGTTGGCCCACATTTTCCTGTGTTTTCTCCAAATGCCTTGCGTGTTAAACCTGGGCCACAGTTCACATTCAGTGGAAGCCACTCGAAAAGCTAGTGTACAGAGGTTACTTAAAAGCAAAATATTCATGTCTGAAGAGTGTCACAGTTGTAGAATGAAATGGTTACTTAAAATGGCTCGTTTCTATAAATGTCATGACACAGTCTTTACTCTCATGCTGTTTGTATTTCTTCCATTCCAGTTTGCTATTCTGTGCTTCACGTCTCTAACAATACAGTCATACTGCTTCCTCCTGTTGCTTCTCCTTGCCTCAGCTCCTCATTTTTCTTCCAGTTTGTGCTGGGACAGCACACAGTGCTCTCAGTCCTGGTGCCAAAAGTGCCCTAGCAGCCCTTTGTTGCATACAGCAGCTCATTCATCAGCTTGATGGCGTCTCGCTTTATATGTATCTATGTACAAAATTATTTCAGTGTTCACATGAGACCACTGCATTTAGTAAGCAGAAACATTTGAATGGGTTAAAAATATCTGAAAAAAAAGTAAAAGTGCAACATTTGATTGAATTTGAAGAGCTTTGCCAAAGTTCTTGCTTACAATTGGAGTACTAGAAGGCCAGAAAGGAGATCTGGTGAGCAGTATTTCTGTGGTCACAGAAGCCCAGAGCTGTCATGCTTGGCTGCTGTACCATCCTCCTTTCTTCAGCTCAAAAGCAGGATGTGTATTTTGGTATTGCGTTGTAGCTTCCTAGAGATCGCACTCAGTATGTGTCATTTAGAGGACGTCCCAGACTGCTCTCACGTACTCTGTGACTTGAAGTGGTGCACCCTTGAATGTATAAGGAAAGTCTCCATTAGATGGCAAACAACATTGTTTGCAGTATGCAAACACCAGCAATATGTTATTCAATCTGAGTTGAATAACAACTTCGTTTCAGAAAAGCTCTCTTTCCATCTTTTTAATACAATATGTTCAAATGCTGTGCTAATTGTCCTACGTCCTTTCCATTTTGGGTAGATATTGATGAATGCAGCATCATCCCAGGAATCTGTGAAGGCGGTGAATGCTCGAACACTGTGGGAAGTTATTTCTGCATCTGCCCACGGGGTTACATCACATCTGTGGATGGCTCCCGCTGTATTGGTAGGTATCCCACCCTGTAGGCTTTTAGAGCTTTCAAGGTTATTGAGGCAATTTTTACACAGAGCAGCAGAACTTCTGTCCCAACCATCTAGCGTTCTCCCCATGCCCCAGGAGCTCACTATGTGCTAACTCACTAGCATCTCTGATCCAGCTAATTAAAATTCGTAACATCCTCCTCTGATGATAATTATCACTGCAACCATCTTTATATAGATAGTAGATTCCTCTTTGTCAACTGTATTGTAGCCTGAGAACTCCCACCTGAGATCTGGATCTTCTTAGGAAAAAAGCAATTAATATCTCTCTGTTATCTAGGCAAACATAGGAAATGTTACTTACGTTTGTTTCTCTAACCTACATCTGGTGAAACCAAAAGCTAAACTCGCTTTGCTTCTAAAGGACCAAACATTTATCTTCACTTGGTATTTGAAGTTCCATCTCATGTAGGTTAATTTAACCTTTAGAGACCAATATAAAGCACATACATAAACTCAAAGTCATTAAGTAGTGTATGCTGGGTGCCACTAATTTGGAACAGATAATAAAACAACCCAAATACTAGATTTCAGTAGATTGCAGCTTTTACGGGACAATTTATTTAAAACCTGTTTCTGTATTATAAAAAAGATGCATGCTTATTTTCATATGTAGTAATTTCTTTTATACAGCTGCACATGTCAAATATATGATATAAACCATTTTGATGAATTAACTAAAAATACTGCATACCGTGTGTAAAAAAACCATTAACAATTGCTAATAATAATGCCTTTTCTGGATCTCATGTCGTTCTTATTTCAGACATCTTAAAGCACTTTGTTCTCATGTTGGTAAAGGGATGGGAATTCTGAAGGGATTTGCTAATTGCAGATAAATTATTTAAGCCACTAGCAACACAAGACGTACAACTGATTTCAAATGGATGATTTTTCCACAATATAGCCAGCTTTTGTTATCCAGGTTCATCTGAGGAGTACCAAACTTCAAATGTATTGTGGCTGGCCTCAGGAATACTGAGAACCTATGATTTCCAATATGATCAAAATTTCTATGGATTTTGGCATGTTTTACAATCTGCTTTCTGAAGTCAGTTCCCAAAACCAATTGCACACAAATCACATGCCCTGGTCTGCTAAGGCAGGCCCTTATGTCACAGAGTCTCCTTCCCGTAAATGAAAATGTGTCTGAAAGTTCTTGTGCTTTCAGATGTTTATAGTATTGGAGTATGATTTGTATACTCTAGAAGTATAATTTCTCCTTTACTTAGGAGAAGAGTGAAGAATGAAATCCTTATTAATACAAATTATTTTATTCTTCCCAGTTTAAGATAAATATTTGCTTTTAACCAAAATATCAGGATGTGCTCAGTTACTGTAATTAATACCATGTATTTCCAAATTCATTGAGCTTTTCTCCTAGTCAGCATTCTGAAGTGTGACAAGAAAAGATTTAGGATGTGTCCTTGAAGGAACTAGAACATAATAAACACATATTTATATACAGTAGTTTTCATATGGCATTACTAAAAATACAGTTGTACATTCAGTCTACTGAGCAGAGCAGACTGGATAGCATTTTTTCAGTCAGATACATCTATACCAAGGAAAAAATCATTAAATGAATTTACTGATGTGGCTGTTGTTAGATGAAATGTCTTGATTTGATTTTTGCCATATTAGGCTTTTTATATATTTGTGTCTAGTTTTTATTGCTTTCTCTCTTTTGTATCATCCATATTTCCTGTTAGCCTGAGCAGACTTTAAGGTTGCACATTGGATTAATGCAAGACTAGTGTCACTGCAAATATGTGATCCTGCAGTAAACCAAATGTGGAATGAGTTGGTGCTGATCACCTCCGATAATTTGGGGTTTGTTTTTGTTTTGTTTTGTTTTAATAGAAATTTTAAAACATTTTAGTCCTTACATGGACTGAATAAGGGAAAGTAATTTTGAAAGTTCATGTTACTATTTTTAGTTTTCTTTTTAAATTAACTTCCAGATCAAAGGGCAAGTGCATGTTTCTCCAATATAGTGAATGGCCGCTGCGCACAGGAGCTTCCGGGTAGGTTCACCAAAAGGCAGTGCTGCTGTGAGTCTGGCCGGTGCTGGGCCACAGGGTCTGTTCCAGAGATGTGTCCTGTCAGAGGATCTGGTGAGTGGCTTGTTGGTTGATTGGTTTGTTTTCTCCTTCTTGCTGTCCGTTCTAGTTGGGATGGAGGTCACTGGAATATTTTAAAGTGCTTTAAAATGTAGTCTAAGTGGAAAAAGAAAGCCAGGAATTACATTATTATTCATTCTTGTGTTTTTAATACTGATGTTGCCATCTGTGAACCATTTTTTTCTGATCTGTGATTGTTTGGGACTAGTTTCTTAAACGTCCTTTTGTTGACTTTGGAGGTAGTTCTTGGGAAATGGGAAAGATTTTGTGGTCAAGCTCAAAGAGGAAATGACTCTGAGGGTCCATAGTTCATTTGGATTTAAAGGAACAGCTGCTGTCTTGTTCCACTAAATTTTGGGTGACTTTGAACTAAAAATGCGTCAGTATTTCATTTATTCCTTCAATTCTGCTCATGGAACAATAGTCCGCATCCCTAGTGGAACATATTTTCGGTTTATCAGGATTTCTGAGTGACCAGGGAGTTCCAGTGCTACTGGCAGCACATCAACAAAAAAGTTTCAACAAATAGTTGTAAATCACAGTATTTCCTGTTACTATTTTTGATGTCCTTCCTTAAATAACACCTGTCACAATCATGGGATCTGCCTGAGATTAGGAGTGAGGGAGGGAACACATAATATCAAAGAAACAAGGAGCTGGTGTTCTATTTTTTGTAGCACACAAAGTTCTGTATCTCCCTTATAAACTGACTCTGAAGAGTTGATTTACTTTATGCTTCTCTGTGTGTTCCTGTTTAATAGATGAACACCGCAGACTTTGTGTGGATGGCACTCCTGCTGGAGGTGGTTCCAGAGGGAGTGGGACAGGAGGAAATGGATTCCTTCCTCGGGGCAATGGCAATGGCTACAGCCCGGGAGGAGCTGGATTCGTTCCCGTCCCTGGAAGCAACGGTTTCTCCCCAGGTGTAGGTGGAGCAGGGATAGGGACAGGTGGTCAAAGTCCCACTGGAAATGGCCCAATAATTACAGGACTAAGTAAGTACTTGCATCGTTTTGACTTGTTTCTCTCTCTTTTTTTAATTCCTTCTCTTTTCCTTTTTTCTGCTTAGTTTTTAGTGTGGAAATGATACAGTGTTCTTAACGCATAAAAATACCCTTGTATTCAAGCACATTTGAGAGACCTCAGTTGATACATTGGAAAGTTCAGGAGCCCTTTTTTTAACAAGAGTTCAGATGTACAGATATTTTTTTTTCCCTTCAGTTATAGAGTCTTTGAGCCTGTGCTGTCCCTGCTGCTCTGTCTTGGTCAGCACTAACAAAGTTCCAAATGTCTAAGTGTTTTCAAAAAACCACCAGGGTTTAAAATAAACTGTTCCCTTTCCTTGTTCTTCCAAATGTAAAACTTACCTATTCTGCAGGAACACTGCCTTGACTGAAAGCCCAAGATCAATAATATTCAGAGGGCAGTCTCATGTATGTAACATTACTTATAGCATGTGTAAGCATGTCTCTGGAGTTAGAACCATAAAGTTAATAAAAATGCAAGGAGTATTATTAAGACAGTACACCAAAAATAGTAAACATATGGGCACAGACTGCTTCAACTTTCACCCAAATTGTGGTTTATTCATAAGGCCACTGACAATCTTGTCAGGTTATGTACATAAATGGTAAATCATTAGACTGTTTGTCTAATGTGTTTTTTGTTTCTGAGAACTACTTTGTTTTGTTAGTTTACTGTCATTTCAACAGTTCTTGGAAAAAATACTTGATTTGTTGGACATATTTATGTACCTGACACTTTCTGAAGCCACATAATCTTCATATTTACTTCTATTTGAAAATATGAATATTTGTCTCATATTCTGTTTTTTTAATTAGCAATACTCAATCAGACAATAGACATCTGTAAGCACCATCCCAACCTTTGTTTAAATGGGCGTTGTATACCAACCCTTTCTAGTTACCGATGTGAGTGCAACATGGGATATAAGCAGGATGCAAATGGGGATTGTATGGGTAAGTGCACATTTCTAAAATCCATTTTTCACTTTCAAAATGCTAATATTTTTCCACTTTAAATCTGGTCTTAAAAAAAAGGCATATTCTTTCTCCCCCACAAACATATTGATTTTAATGGTGTTGCTCTTGTGAAAGAGAATGCAAAGACCATGATATTACTTGCACTAGAATAATTTAAAATCTTCATCAGAGTTACCTGTTTCTGTAAAAAAAACAAAAAGAAATGTTTATTCACAAATATTGATACAGAGTATTCCTGTACTTGATGAGTATTGTACCATTGTGTCTTCACATTCAGTAAAATAAGTTCTGTTCCATCTTCTCTTTTGATATGCTCACATAGCTCCATTTTTGCTACAGGAGTTAGTGTCGAGTTATGTTCAAGATAACAAAAGGTAGAGTTTTATCTTTTACCTACTTGTAAGGATGGATGACAGTTTGAAAGATAGCAAATAATCTTTAAAAATGTGTTAATTAACTTTTGGTTATATTTGCATTTCATATGGAAATACTGAGTGCTAACTATTTATAACAAGAGCTGATTTTGGGATTCTGCATTACTGTTCAGTTGCTGTGAACTTCACTGTTGTAGTATCAAAGGCTCATCAGGTATGTCAGGGAAAATACAAAGTTTGAGGGTTCTTATGAGTGAGTTGTGTGGAGAAGAATCCTGTATGCAGGTTACAGCATAATTAACGTGTACAATCCTAGATAGAAAGGTCTGTTGTATTTCTGATTGAACATTTGCTTATTGATTCTTTATAAAGAGATTTGAGATCTGTGAATGAAAAATACTATACAAGAGCTTGTTAGCAGTAGGCTTTTCTCACTGAAACTGTGCTTTTAGGATCAATTTCTAGCGTGCCTGTGGGTTAGAGAAAAATACAGATACAAAGGAACACAGAAAATTGCAGCTACCTAAATCCTTAAAAAAATCCAAGACTATGCAGTTTACGATATGCAACTGAGAATAGTACAGGCAGATTTTGACATGCATGTAGCAGAGTGGGGTATCAAGCAGAAGCTGAGCTCGGAACACTGCATCTCTGAGTTGCAAATTCTGCCACTTCCCACTGAATTGCAATCTGAGCATCAAGAAGACCTGCCTGGCTTGGCACCCTGCCTTCTTGAAGAGTGAAATGTGACAACTGTTGCATAGTACTTTTCTATTCCCTGTTTCTTATCATGTTAACCTCTCTGCTTTCCTTTGTCAAATCGACTTGATATACTGCACCTGAAAGTTTGTGAATCCCCTTAGCTAGACCATTCTCTTGCACCAGAGAGGTCAGTTGTGGCTACCTTCTTCCTGAGAACTGCTTTTGTACACCCTCTTCTTGAGAAATCTCAGTTGATGAAGATTCCACCACTTCCACAGACAGTTGCAGTGCTGCAATAGTTGAACTTCCAGAAAGTTTTCAGAATGTCTATTCTAATTTAAACACTATTTTGCAAAAAATTTCGGCTTATTGTTTCTTGTCTCATCCTCAGTATGTAAGGAAAACAGTTAGTACCGTTCTCCTTGCACTTTCGTGTACTTGAAGTCTGTTAACAGTTCTTCCTCCAAGTTATCCTCTATGACATAGCAAGCCCAACTTTTTCAGCTTTTTTTGTTGGAGTGGGAGTTTTCTGAACCTCTGATCTCTGGCTGGGAAGTTCAAGAGGCTTAGTCTCTTGCTGCATCCTTAGGCCTCAGGAGCTATAACTGCATTGTAAGTGGGGCGTGGGAGTTTTACTATAAATCTGTCTTGCACGACTGTTCTTTCTGTATAGTGTATGGAGAGCCCTGGTGCTTTTGTTCCCAGCACTAAATTTTGCGTCGCTGAAATCGATAATATTTTTAACTATGGGGGACCTTGACTCTTGAGGAGCTGTCTTGAAATCTGCTAGCATCTTCTGAAAGCTGGCGTATTGAGCTAGTGTTTCTTGAAATCTGGTTCCCAGCTTGTATTCATATTTGTTACTTAGGGGGCAAGTTGAAAATACCATCTGAAGCACACAGATGTTTGTTATCTGTTTGATATCACAGAATATATTTATTACATTTTTATTATTTTTGCTTTCTAAGTTCAAATGACTAAATAAAGATAAGTCATGATAAAAATCTGGATATGTAGTTATTACAAAGCTAACAACTGAGAAAAGTGAAAGGCCTTTCTAAACTATATTTTTTGAGGCAACCATCCTGTGTTTGAATCATTAAAAAGCACTGATAAATAACATTGTGGTAGAGCATGATTATGATAAATGCCAGCTCACGCTTATAAAAAATTATTCTGCATGACGAAATACACTGAAAGAGCACATAGCTGTAAAAAATAAGCCTGCATACCATGGAAAGGCAGTGTCAACTGTCCCTAAAATAATTTCCTATTAAGGTGAGACAAATTTGACCGAGCTACTTTGTGCTTCATATCAGCACATAGCATAAAGGTGGCATGTGATTATCAGTTCACTGTGGCATATGAGATTTAAATGCTGTTAAACTCACAAAGCCCTGTTTTTTAATTTGTGAAGCATGGAAAATAAATGGCAACGCCAAGGTAAAAATTACTATGGCTTGATACTATTACAAACATTTGATTATTAATTAATGCTAATGTGGCATATGCAAATTAAGAGTCTAGGAAAAAGTAAGTTGTGGAAAATTCAAACCAAGTGAAACCAAAGCAAATCATGATGCAGTTGGTAAGGCTAACTCCTAAATAAGACTTAGCTCCAGATTAAATACTAGGAATTAATAGTACTAGGAAATTTTAGATAAGGAGATAAACCAGAGGGCTCACCTGAGCTTGGGTGACCTTTTAGACTTCTGCTTTTAATGAACACCAGTTTCAATACCCACTGGCACAAAAGGAATGGTTTGGTGCCTCTGGCTCCTTTTTGGCTTCCCAGCCTAAATGACCAGGTATTAATGTACTAATTTCATCTGAGAGCAGATTTTGATATTAGTCCAGAACAGGATTTAAACTCTGTCATTGAGCCTGTTGTGAAATGCTTCATTTGCTTTTACGTTTGTGTCCCTTTATACTTAGGTTGCAGCAAGTAAAGCTATATGGATTTAATTTAAATTTTTTCATTTTTCAATTCTCATTGAAGAAATCATGCATGAAAAAATGAAGTAGGTCAACCATCTAAGGTTTAAAATGCCCATCGAATTTACATGTCTGGGTGCTGAAACTGATTGACAGAAAGTTATAATAAAATATCTTAACAACTGACTGGCATTCTGTCCCTTTCTCTTCTGTGGGGTCACCCTGTTGGCCTTGCCCTTCCCCTTCCACTCCAGGCTTGTAATGATAGTGAAGTTGTATCGGATTTTCAGTTTGAGGTTAAAGTGCCTGAAAACTGTGAGACTAGATTGATAGGTGCATGGAAAAAAAAAAATGTTGACCTGTTTAGTTCTTTAAACAGTTATGTGCCCAGGAAAAAGGTGTATTCACATAGGGAACTTAGTCTCAACTTTGTAATGTATGCCTCAGCATGAAACAGTAGTCTGAAAACTGAGGCAATTTTGGATGCACTGGGATCAAAACAAAAATTTCAGCTGGTTTATCAAAAGCAGAAGATGCTGTGCAGGCTACAGTAATGCCCTAGATTGAAAGTGGGGAAAAAAAAAGGGGGCGGGGGGGACAATAATGGCTTCCAGCAAGTTTAAACGTCGTTTTACCTGTTTCTTTCTGTGTGAAACAAATCAGTCATTACTAATTATTTTCGGTCTTAAGTGGTTTGCCTTTTGAGTATCTGCTCGTATTCACAAGACTTTTTGTAAGAGTATGCGTTATGAATATTTTTCTTAGATAACATAGCTTTGTTTCACTGTTGTTTTCTAATTGTATTATAAAGAAGTAGCCAGAGTATCCTAGGTGTCGCACTGAATCGGTGATTTGTGAATGGTAATTGCTGTAAATCCCACAGAATATTGTTGTGGAAATGTAGGCAGGAATTTAACTGCATGCAATTTCTGTGTGTGCTGATACACATTAAATGAAATTAAAGGCTTACTCGAATGTAACTTGGATACTGTTCTCATTACTGAAACAACAGTCTTGGGGCATTGGGAACAGTTGCTTTTCACTGCATGGAGTACGGTTAATGGTGTATAAATGAACACTGCTTCCATACCTCTCTCTCCCTCTGGCTGCCTACTCCCCAAGCAATAAGTTAAGAAGGCAGAAATTGTTAGATATTTTTGTACAGAGTTAAAGAAAAGTCTTATTTCAAAATTACCCTGCCAGATCAAAAAATAATGGCATTACATATTGCTCTGTGACTTAAACTTGTATTATGCTACTGTCATGATGGAACATGCCTGATGGGTCAAGAACCGTTAAGTGTCCCAAATGATCTGATACTGAATGGTCAGTCCCTTTCCCCAAACTGATAGACAGTGGTAGTATTATTACCTTTCCTTATTTCATTCTGTTTAAAAAAAAACTCTAGATAAAACGGTAGAGACTTTGAAAGCAGCAGCAAGCCTGTAGCCATGCTGCGTTGAATTTTAGTTGTTTTGCAAATATGAATCTCCATATTTTAAATTTTGTAATATATCTTTAGACTCATCACAGTAAGTCTTAAGGGACTTTTGGAAGTTCCGTACTGTGTCTAGTGAAATTCTGACAAGTGTTACAGAAGAAACACTCAAAAGTGGAGGTAAGTGTGATGCAAGTGGTGAAAGTGGTGGTACTTGACACTGAAGAGGAGTGTGCTAGGAGATAGAATAAATGGGTTAAATATCTCTGTCTCAGATGTTTCCTGTTTATACGGCTGGAATATGCATGCTTGCAATGCAAACTCAAAGCCAACAACTCCTTTATATTAACATTTATTTGCCATTTCCCTCTTTTATCAAAAGCTTATAAAAATAAGAGCATCTTAAGATGCATATTTCATATGGAAAACATCTGATGCACATGGCTTTGGAAGGATTTTCTAAGCTTAAGTCAGCGATTTCATAGAGGAACGCTGCATTC
>NW_009609053.1:67580-104790 GCF_000690535.1 Cariama cristata
CTGCTGTATAATTTATAAATTAATTTACAGTAAGATCCATTTCTAGCATCAACATGTTTTCTTTAACAGATGAAGCAAGCCGAAGCCTATAATAAAGTCATAAATGTCATTCTCTGTAGGAAAACTAAACAGAATAGATGAGTGCCATATCTAGTATTTATACATTTCCCCGTCCTCACCTATACTAAAGCAAGATAAATATACAGTAAAGTAATTTGAATTAAGTCATTTGACAAAACATCCATGTGAAAATGTGATTTAGAGTTTGACATTTTGTTGGTAGCTGAGGACATTGTTCTGAAGGAATTACATGCCATCCTCCTTGACCCCCCAAATCAGTTGAGGACTTAGGAAAAAATACCTGATCTAGCACTCATGAGAAAGAGCATCCCAACAGCCAGGCACTGTAGAGAAGCATGAGAACAGGAAACTACTATAATCACATAGAAGTCTACTGCAGTAGAAAGATACAGTTACTGTTTTCTTCATTGTATTTAACACTCTGAATTTCTCTTTTCTTTATCTTGCTTCATTCTTGTGGTTTTACTGGAGTGGTGGTATCAGCTACTATGCAAATATCAATGAGCTAAATATGCTTGGGAGGAGGTATTTGATTTGCCTTTATTTATTTGTTTACCCCAAACGATCTGATTGTATCTAGGCACCAAGAGTGCTGTAAAGCAGCACATTAAATCAGTGATTTGGGTAAACTCAGATCTCTTTGATGTGTATATTGATGCGATTGGTTTTTACTCTGTATGCATTAACACAGTAAATCCTATCAAATGTATGGTCTTGTTTATGGTTAAACTAGAACAAAACTAACCTTTGGCCATTTTTTAGAATCAAGTCATTCATGGAACAACACTTTCTAGAAGTACACATTTATTTAACATATAAATATTCTTATAAGTTTAATTTCTCACTCCATCCTGTTGTTTCCAAAATGTAACGAACAAAGTTTTAGAACTAGACCTGGTAAAGGGTGAATACAAATGGTCAGCAAAATTACCCTGGGTTTTCCCCAGTATTTCTGGTAGCATACACTGCAAAAAAAAAGATGGTAAAATCATCATTACTAAGAACTGATCAGCAGTGGCTTTACTTAGCCCCAGCTTCCTATGGCAGCTTACATCCAGATACCAAAAAACCTGGTAAATCACCATTGGCTTTGTGATATTAAGGTTAAATGAAGAGTAATTTCAGACCTGTAAGAGAAATGGAGGGCATAGCTGGAGGGGAAAAAGTCCGATTATCAAAGGTGATTCATGAAGAAAGAGAGATTTCATCAAGGGTTCCATTCAGCTTGTAACCTCTGGATTTAGCTGTAGCGGAGACAAACTGATCAGGTCATCCTTTGGTAGCTGCAGGAGAGAATGAGCCTGCAGTCCTGCCTGCCAGACCAGAGGGGTACACTCGCTCTGCACCCTGGGTCACCAAGGGCAAGGATCCTGGGAGGGTTTAGAGGAGCATAATGGGGAGGAACAGTCAGTGTTACTTTAGAGCTGGAAACAGCTGTCTCCTGCGAAAGATGCAGCTGACTCACTGATAACCACTGGGAATCAAATTTGGGAAGCGTTCTTGAAAGGAGTTAAAGTTTTCAGAGCCCTGTGTCAAATGAGAGTTATTTCTAAGCAGAAAAGATTTAAAGTGATTGAAGTCTGTTTGATTGCACCCATATACCAAAAGCCATTGAAAAAGAGAGTAAGGTACCTTACAGAGAAGGGCTAGATTAAGTCTGGCATCACTCAAATGCAAAGACTGTGGTTCAGGATGCAATGGGGCATAAATAATCGAGACATGGTACACAGACTGTGGTCTCATTAAGAATCCCTCCTGCTGGTGTGTGGCCCCTCTTCACATTTCTACATTAAACCTATTATATAATGGGGAGGTTTTGGATGCCATGATTTGCTCTGATTTTAAAATGCTGATTTTGATTTGTATTGCTTTTATTCCGAAGAAGAATGAATGGTTATTCAGTTAAATGAAACTATATTGAATAAAGTGTTGTTCCCTTTCATTAGGCAACTGTCAGAACCTATGTCTCAAAATCCTCACACACATTTTTTTCTTTTGTCTTTCAAGATGCATATAAATGATGTAGTAGCATTTCACGTCTTAAAAATGCCTGCCTGGTTGAACTAAGCACAGCTTGGTGTTCTTCGGAAAGTAATGATTTTGCACCAAGAACAGATTTTACTTTTTAGCATTTGACTGTTGCCGTCTCTTTCACTTGAAAACTTCTAGACTTGAAAGAAATGTTGTGTATGTTGTGAACTCACTAATGCTTCTCTGTGCTGCCAACAGATGTTGATGAATGCACATCAAACCCATGCTCTAATGGAGACTGTGTCAACACACCTGGTTCCTATTACTGCAAGTGCCACGCGGGTTTCCAGAGGACTCCTACCAAGCAAGCTTGCATCGGTAAGAAAACTTGCTTCACGTCTACTGACATTGCAGATGTTCTGACCCCTTATGTCAGATCTGATTGGACTTCAAAAAATAGTTATGAATGTGACTGCAGTAAATCCGAACAGTTGGTATATTAATTGGAGCTCTAGTTCTGGGCTACCATTCCATTTGTTCTGTTGTTGTCTGTTAATGTTTATCTGTTATTCTGGAATACCTCTCTCTGGCTAGGGAATTCACTAGCCAGGAGTTCTACAAAAAAATCAGGAAATAGACTATTAGTATGACAGGTGTATATTTATGTACGTATGCAGATGAATGTGTGAGTAGGTTTTTAAAGGTATTCATGAACTAATTGCAGAGCATCACAAAATGTAGTGTTTATTGTGAAGTCTGTAAAATAATACTTTTCCTATGTGTGATGCAATAAGAATAAATTCTTAACCATCTTTAGAAAATTTTTTTTAGTAGTATTTAAATAACATGCCAGTATTTTTCAAAGCAGTAATTGTCACTATATGCATTTTTGTCCTACATTAATTTTCTAATTATGTGATTTTTTTTTTTTTTTTTGCCTCAGATATAGATGAATGCATCCAGAATGGTGTTCTTTGTAAAAATGGCCGGTGTGTAAACACTGATGGAAGTTTCCAGTGTATTTGCAATGCTGGGTTTGAACTGACTACAGATGGAAAAAATTGTGTGGGTAAGAACTCTTCTAAATAATGAGGCAGGGATTAGCTTGGTGATGCTGGAAATTGTCCTACATACTGCGATTAAGGATCATTAAGGATTACATTTTTTTTTAAACAAGGTATGACCTGAGGTGAACTTAGAGCCCCTGCATTCAGATAGTTACTGTACAGAACTGCATGATTTCAAAGGAAACTTGAGGTAAATTTTTGGTTTCGAAGCTACATCTCTACTCAAGAGTCGCAGATAACTCAGTGCCAGGAATAACATTTTTCGCTAAAGCTTCATAGTAAGTGCTCCATATATCAGCACTGCTGAAGAAATAACTGTTTTTAATTTTGACTGTACTATGGCAAAAAAAAGTCCTAGATAAACAGCAAGCTCTTAATTGTATCAGGTGACTGAAGCTTTTTATCCTTTAATGTAAGAAAGACAGACACACCCTGTTCTTCCATCCACAGTTTGTTGAAACACACAAAGTAACTGATCACAATGGGAAAAAAATTTGCTACTTTGTCTACAGAGTGAAAACTCTTCAGATACTGCATCAGAGTTATGAGTAGAATTTAATCTTCAAGTGAAGCAATACGTCACATCAGTCCTGATCGTTTATTTTTACTGTGTCATCTTCTGGAAGATGAGGAACTATAAGCAGTTTTCTTTGCAATATTTTGCAGACCATGATGAGTGTACCACTACAAACATGTGTTTGAATGGGATGTGCATAAATGAAGATGGGAGTTTTAAATGCATCTGCAAACCAGGATTTGTTCTGGCTCCAAATGGACGTTACTGTACTGGTATGTACAACTGAGGGGTAATGCATTAAGACAATCTTGATTGAAAATGGCTTTTCCTGTCCATTCATTCATGCAGGAATGGCAATCTTGTCACATGGATTTAATATCGTACTAATACCTTTCTAATTCTTTACAGTAGATTTCTTAAGCTGCTTAGAATAGAAATAGGTCTTTAACTTTCAGAAAAAAATAACTAAATTATTTAATAGTATTGTGAAAGCTACAACAGATGATAAATTAGCTTTTGAAAAGTCTTGTAGCATTGTGAATGCAGCAAAATATGCAGGCCCTTTATGAAATGGTAAAGTGAGCGGCAATATGGGAAATTTAGAAGGTTTAAAATATTTTACACTGATGAGCACACACATGTATGTTTTTCGTATTGTTATTCTGACAATTCAGAGTGTGGAACACTTAAGACATCATATTTACCACATAGCGTAACAAACTTTTTGAAGTGGAAAAAAAAAAAAAGAAATTGAAAACTTACATTAAACATTTTAAGAGCAGAGTTTGATTTAGCTTCAGTGTAAGTAAACTAATGGAAGATACCTGTTGCTGCCAGTAGAAAGAGGTTTGGGCTTGAGTCATTTCTAATAACTGCAAAAATGTCTAAATTGTTAGTTTTCTGATTTGAAGTTGAACCATTTCTGTTAATTGTAGTTTTCTTAATGTACATGAAGCTGGGCTTTTGACTTAGATAGAAATTGATGACTGCTGAAAAGTTCTTCAGAATTAAAATTTACCATCGTATGGATATTCTGTGATTAGCACTTCCTTAACCACATTTTAGAGCAGTTATGGTATCATGGGATGGAAAAAGGGGAAAATTTATCATTAATTTTGCTTACTGTAGAACCTGAAGTGCCTCTAATCCTACGGTTTTCCTGAGTTGTTTTTGTTTTGTTATTTTTAATGTGCAGCTGGAATTTTGATTATTTAGTGTAATTCCAAGATTAGATGTTTATTAGAAACAAAACAAGGATATGTTGGTGATTCATCTGCTATCATAAAGTAATTTTCTTAATTTTCTTAAAATATTATTTGTAATCTTGCTTAAAAACAGTGAATAGATTGTTGAATTGAGTTGCCTCCTGTTAGATATTGATGAATGCCAGACATCAGGAATTTGCATGAATGGTCATTGCATAAATACTGAAGGGTCCTTTCGGTGTGAGTGTCCACCTGGCTTGGCTGTTGGAGTTGATGGTCGTGTGTGTGTAGGTAAGTGAGATTTTTTTTTTTATTTTCATTGAAAAGCAAGTGGAATTGTCACCTTGTCAAATTAAAGAAATGCATCAAATGACATCCTTCTGGATAATGTTGACATCAAAGCATGGAGGATCTGTTCTAGGATAAAACTGGAGCATTTGTCTTTTGTTCTGCTATGTGTTTGTGTTCATGTATGTGCATGTGTGTGTATATATATATGTATATTCATATTTATATTCAGTTGCACATCATCCACTCCAAATCACTAAAATAGGTACATATCTTGGTTGCAACACTGATATTTTTGCACTCCCCTTTTTATTTCTTCTTCTAATCCAAAAACATTTTATTCTCCCTGTACCATAGTGTTGAAAAAGCTCGAGCAGGAGAAATTCTTCACTGTGAGGGTAGTGACACGCTGACACAGGTTGCCCAGAGAAGTTGTGGATGCCCCATCCCTGGAAGTGTTCAAGGCCAGGTTGGATGGGACTTTGAGCAACCTGGTCTAGTGGAAGGGATCCCTGCCCATGGCCAGGAGGCTGGAACTAGATGGGCTTTAAGGTCCCTTCCAACCAAATCATTCTGTGATTCTGCAATTCTGTGAGAAATAGTGGAAAGTAGATATACTTGTTTGTGTGAACTCAAATATCATTATTAAGAACCGTTAGGAAATATTGCATCATGCTGTCTCGTAAAGCTAGTGTTAAAAGACAAGAAGCTTAAATTCCTCTGTGGAATCGGAGTGGCACCACCTCTTGTTTGTTTGTTATTCCTATAAATTAAGCTTACAGTATTTATTCTTCCTGGCATCTTTTTTTGTTTTTGAGGCATTTTGAGGCATTTCTAGTCTGCTGATGAATAATCTTTTGTTGTATAATCCAAACTGCAGTCTCTTATCCCCTGAAATTTTACTGGTTGTCAGTTAAGAGATTCTTCATCCAGCTCCGCCAGGAGCTCTAGCATAGCTTCAGGGAGCTCACTGGAGAAAAAAACAGCATTTTCAATCTGATGAAGAGTTAAAAAGGGTAGAGGGCAAGAGATATTCAGTCCCTTGTTTTTCTACTGATTGCTGATAAAGAGCGTGGAGAGGAATACACATTTTACAAAAGTTTCTGAGAGTGGTGGGACTGTATGCCCTAGGGACTCCGATACTCCAAAGTTATCTTTGGATAAAGATAAAAATATGTGAGGATACTCCAAAGATACCTCCACAGGAGGTACCATCTTTCCCTTCTTCTGCGTATCAGAACATCAGTTCTGTATCCCCTGAGTTTCTTCTCTTCCAGCTCATGGATGTATCTGTCATCAGGCATATTGGTGACCCAAGGCTCAGTTAGTGGATAGGCACAGCATTAAACTTCAACAGGCAAATGTGCCTGGAATGGGGCTGCATTGAGTGAAAAGTGCACCTCTGGCAGTGTCACAACACATTAGCTCCACTTTTGGTACATGGCCTTGTGTCCTAGATGCTGCTGGTTACTGGACTACTGTTGAAGCTGGTATTAGATCAGGCCAGGTGCTTGTGTCATGTTTGGCAGATTCGTGAAGCAGTAAAGGCAGAGATGAAACCGTTGGCTTAGCTCTGCAATAGTTGTATATATTAGTCGGTGCTATGACTATTCTTGCTAATGGATGCATATATGTCTTATCTGCCTGTATCTTATCTACATGTACCCAGATAAAGGAAAGACAGGCTTTGTCACAGTGTTTGGAGATCATCTTGCACCAAAGGGATGTGAGATACTACATCTTTGTGTTGCTATTATCAGTTCATTTAAAATAAAATTTTAAAATTGTGCAGAAGTTCATAATTCTTTAAAATAAAATCTAGTGCAAGCATTCCTATCAAGTGCCTGCGCAAGGTGGTCCTTTCTGTTACTACTTCAGTTTAAAAAATTCACGATTAAAACTCAGAGTGGCTTAAAAAATGGGCTAATAAAAAGCCAAAATACCTTCTCAGTCTCTCAGTTGGAACCCAAATATTTGTGTTTTTTTAAATAAATGAGATTTTTTAGTAAGCAAAACTGTACTAAAGATTGAACCAACAAAAGCAAGGATTGTTCTCTCCTATGTAGTAGCCAAGTTTTCTTCTGGTTTATTAAATGTTTGGAGAAAAGCAATGGAAAGATAAAACAATGAGAAAAGGCTTGGTAATCTGTTTGTAATATAGGAATTTCACTGTTCAGTCACACAGCAGCAAAACTATATTGAGTACAAGCTGTTCAGTACCTTTTGTGTGGTCCAAGCTGGCCTCATCTTTACTCCTGTCAGTGATACAGCTGCAAAGAATCAATGCAGTGCTCAATTTTCTGTGCTTTCATCTACCTAATGCTACCACAGTTCTAGCCACTGAAGGCTTCATGAGTTGACTGTCAGCTGTGAACACTATTTTTTATTTGAAAATGTTGAGCTCCACATGTCACATAGCTTTGAGGTTTCCCATAAATGCTTAAATTTTCAGCAGGAAAAAGCAGGAAATGTCCTTAATATGACAAAAATCATAAGGCAGAATCATGATTCATTTGGCAAATTAATTTTAAAAAGATGATGTAATTATTCCAGGCATAAAGTAACATAGGAAATTTCAAATACTGGATAACAAAAATGTCCTCATACATGACCTTTAGAATAGAATTTCTGAGCCAATCTGCTGTTCAGAAAATTATATGTGTATATATATAAGTGTTTAATGCTGTATTAACTACAGGAATTCTCCGTCTGTCTATTCTGTCCTGTATATTACATGAGCTAAATAATACTTTTGAGACATTCGGGCTGCTAGAACAGTATTTGTAGTGTGAAAGTTAGTAAGTTACATGGAACTTCCTTTTAATGATATTCCCAGAAATGTGCTAGGCAATTAACAAAAACATAAAATCAAAGAGCCTACAGTCCAACTCTCTCTCTCTTACTTTGAGCTCTATTTTACTTCTGAATAGTGCCATTGATGCTGATGGGACTATTCATAGAATAAATTGCTTTTTTATTTAGTGTTAATAAGTATGGCAGAGTCAATCACAAAATGTTACACAAGTTTGGAAAAAAATATACAGCAAAGGGGAACAAATGCTTGGAAAAGGAACAGTTAGATAAATACTCAAAGCCTAACTAGTATTTGCAGGCATTTCAGGTTTGGCTGTACTTCTAACTGCAGCTCCATACTTGGATACCTCAGCTGTCTCTGTGTGTGTGTGTTTGTATATCACCTCAGAACTTGTACTTAGCTACGGTTATAGCTTTGTGCAATGTTGTTTGTTCTCTGTTGAGACACTTTTAACTATAATTCAGTCTGCAATTCACACCTCTGCCCAAAGCTATAGCCATCCAGGACAAAATAGCTAAGTTTTATTTTACTCTGATTATCTTGCAGAACCGTACCTCAAGGTGCCTGTCATGAGCATTGCATGATTTGACCTTCTAAGGCACCTAGATGGGTGCAGTGACTTTCGCTGAGAATAAGTTAACCACTGGTCTACCTGACCTTGCCCACAAGTATAGTGGTGATAACATTTGCAGATGTTGAAGTGCTACACCACAAAATTTAGGAGTTTAGAAATACTGTTCTCTGGGAAACAGTGGAGTTCCCCATAAACAGGTACACAGTTACAGCAGCACCAATGCTTAACTCTGATCCAGGGCATAAGATAAGTTCTCCAGTCCTCTGAAATGAGTACCCAAAGGCTGATCAGGCTATACATGGGAAGCAGCGCAGCTTCATCAGTAACGTGCACACTCAGAACTGTTGTGACGTGGGGAACCTGAGCTTGGTGAGGTGTCTACAGCAACTAAGCCATGAACAAAGCAGCACCTGTCCTTCTCATCCTTGCTGTCAGCGTGGGAAGCACAGCCCAGGGGGGACATTCTTCCTGTCATACAATCTCTGTTTTGATTCTGGGAGAGCCAGCTTGGTTCTTCATCCTGCACAGCCTTTGTGAATCACTGACTGTGTAGATAAAACTGTTTTCCTATAACTGGTTAGGCAATCCTCCCCAAATTCCCTGTGCTTCTTCTGTAAAAACATTGGTTTATGTGGAAAAGCATTTGCTCTCTTCTTACGCAGAGCAGTTGCTCAGCACATCTGTAGCTTCCTCCAGCTGCTTCCTGCACTTCGCATCTTTGAAGATGTTCCTATGGAGTATTTCTTTCACACTTTCCAATCTTCTTTCCCCCCACAGTTTCCCTTGGTACCATTTCCTTCCCTTGAATTGCTTCTCATTTCTCTCCCAGATACATAAGAAGGGGGAAGCCTTCCCTTCTGTGACAGGGTGCTGATCAGAGCCTCTTTATGCATGGCAGAGTGGCATCTGGACTTGTTAGATGTGGAGGGAAAGGATGTGATGCAACTAATTATTTTGCATATGTACATGAACAGACATTTCTTGTGCAAAAACTCTTCATTGTTTTGAAGCATAATAATCTTTTCCTGCTGTCAAGTGCAAGCA
Organism: Cariama cristata; assembly: GCF_000690535.1. Lineage (NCBI taxonomy): Eukaryota > Metazoa > Chordata > Aves > Cariamiformes > Cariamidae > Cariama > Cariama cristata. The sequence continues at coordinate 77,143 of NW_009609053.1, forward strand.
AATTGTACTGGCTTCACCTATACTCTTGGCAAGGAATAAGCCCTGAAATCTAGACCACATTTAACTGTACTCCAGAACTATCTGTTCCATGGGATACCAAAAGCAACAGAAAACATTTATGCACAGGCAATCCTGTTTTATAGGAGCCAGCTTACAACACTCAACGACTAGGCAGAGCACGTAAGGAGTTGCCAGTTCTTACTTGGATTGGCACAGGATATTCAGCGTGCACTGATGTAAGATTTTTCATGCAACTTTTCTTTGTTGTTTTGGGGTCATCTTTTTAAGTAGGTAACTGTCTGGATTCTCTCAGACTCTGCTCAGTTTCTGCGTGCACCCAGGCTCATGTCCAGGCCACAATGTATGGTAGCTTTACTGGGAGATTAATGAGGAGCATAAATTATAGCCATGTTCTGACCTGGTCTGTAAAGATGCCTGAAACAAAGAGTATTTCTGTAGCTCCAACAAGTGTCCGTAGAAGTACAGGAGTCAAAACTATAAGCTATTTACTCCATCAGTATCCTGCAGTTCTCAGCCACACATTTAGGTGGACTGTCCACTCACATGCTTGTTAGAAGATCTCCAGTATTATCCTATGAGCAAATATGAAAAGGCATCTGACCCTGGAATGACCAAAAAACCAAAACAACACCAAAACCCAAACCAAAACACATAAAAAGCAATCTAAGAAACATTCTCATAGTTCTTGGATAAGTATAGCAGATGGTTATACTTGCAAAGGTGGGACTGAAGCCCTGCCACATCTTACTGGTCAAGTCAGTCAAATTGATTTATATGACTAAATCAGCTGCAATATTGGCAGTAGGGACATGGTGAGTCCTACAGCTGTGTGGCTGTCCTGTATAATTTTTCTGCTCTTTTTTATGGCATGATTTTCAAGGTTGGAGACCTTCCAGGTATTATCTGTTTTCTTTGTGTAGTAACTAGTGGTTTGTCGTGACCATCATTTCCAGCCCTCTCCCCAAGGATTGCACTATAGTTTCCATAGTGGCTTTTCAGTCACAAACCTCCAGAAATTTCTTAGACTCTAGACAATAGTGCTGCTTTCCCCACTACCTAGTCCTGTGTAAGAATGGCTAAATTGCTGTTGCTATCTAAGTGTTGGGACCTCTTTGATATCCTAACCCTATTCCAGCACTGGTGCCAGCGTACATATAAACCTGTTAAGATATCCATGTCATGTAAATGCTAGTCTAAACAATCTGCTGAAATTGCTTTTCTGTTCAGAATTTGTAATGCAGTAGGAGGCTATGCTCCTCCTTTTGGAAATAGGTATCCTCCCCTATTACCAGCCCTGGGCTGCTGCTGAGTTATCCTACATGAGGAACCATTTTGGAGGTAAGTAAAAGATCTGCGTGTCCAGGTTATGGTTTTAGTACTTCTCAAATTGAAAAATTAGTCACTATATGCTGATTCAATTCATTCTGTGTTTCTTACTGAGGTATGTGTTGATGGATTTACAAAGCTGCTTTGGTGTGTGGGTCATCTTTGCTCGGTCCTATGGAATGCTTTTAAATTTGCACACTATGGTAGTTTAGGTGGTTTTAAAGTGCTCTAGAGCTCCCGGAGCTAACCATTTTGACAACTGGCCTTGATGCCATCAGGATTATTGAAGCAGAGTGATGCAGATGTAGCCAATGTAACCATTTTGTTAAACAAAAGTTGTGGATTTTTTTAGCTCTAGTTGAGATAGTATGCATACATTTCACTCTCAGCCTAGTGGAATAAATTACTTCCTTCCTTGCCTTTTCTTAGATACTCATATGCGTAGCACATGCTATGGAGGCATCAGAAAAGGAGCATGTGTCCGTCCTTTCCCTGGTGCTGTGACAAAGTCTGAATGTTGCTGTGCCAATCCTGACTATGGTTTTGGAGAGCCGTGTCACCCCTGCCCTGCTAAAAACTCAGGTAAAATTTTGTGTTTCTTTGACTACTACACAGAACATACAGACTTTAAAAAATCTTGTTCAGATCAGGTTGTTCATTTATTTCATGCCTTAAAGAGAAGCGAGTAGAGTACTTAATGGAATTGTACAGTGATTCTGAAAATGGTTTCTCCTTTAAAGAAAAACTGTCTGGTATTTTTTGTTGAGTGTGTTTTTATGTATTGTAATGTTTGAGGTGAATGAGTTCCAGAGCTGGCCAGACTGTGACAAAATTCAAGACGAAGGACATGACTATGCTGTGCTGAAGTTGGGTCCCAGAATTAAGTGTTGACTATAAGTAATAATACTTTAAAGAGAATAAGCAGAATTCTCTGATGAATCTGTAAATTTCCTAGTCAAATCAATCCAGTTTAAAAGAGCAGCCCTTATCATTTTAGAAATCTATATTTCATTTTATAGGAATCAGTTCTCCAAATAAACCAGGGGATTGAATAAAAAAGATCTCTTCAATATAGAGCTGAGATGATGTATTTTGGACAGTATTTCCATTCAGTGTCATCTTCTGAGATAGCAGAAAACTAGAAAAAATGGAGTAGAGCTGGTATTACGGTTGAAAGCAGGAACTTAAGGAGACAATACTGTCAAGACTGTAACGAAATTGCTTGAGTGTTTAATTGTTATCAAATTTCAGTTTTGTACATATTTCAAAGTTCAGGGTGGAATGCTATTTGACATATTTAGCTATATTATCTATAAACGGTTATTTCCTGTGAACTTTGGCATTTTATTAGTTACATTGTAGAAAAATTATATTGAAAAAATCATGTGGATTTGGTTTGGGATTAAAGAAGGTGAAACACTGAAAATAACATACTCTTTTTTCCCCAACATCTCTTGCTTCAATTGAGTAGCTGAATTCCATGGCCTGTGCAGCAGTGGAATAGGTATTACTGTGGATGGACGAGGTATGTTGCACATTTTCTTTAATGTATATGATTGAAGATTAAAAAAAAAAACAAACCTCAGAATATTTTTTTTTTTACATGCTAGAGTGGAGTTTTTTACCTTAAGATTAATATGTTGATTTTAGTATTTTCATTATCAAAGTATAATAATTTAATGTTGTCTAAAGAAAAGGCTAGAATTAATTCTCTACAAGATTGGATTTTGCCTGATTCTGACAAGAAAAAAAAAGCTATCCATTTTAAAGGTTTGACCAATAATTATTTTTTTTTAGTATAGACCTAAGACAGTTCTCCCTCATTTGGGGAATGATGGGAACCACTTGCATTTGCAGTTGATTTTTGGTCAGCTGGGATAGTAATAGAGCAGTTTTTCACTCCAGATCCAGTGTTCACTACATGGACTGTTTCCATGGAGGGATCATTTCTCTGTTGAGTTAGAGTTGGAAGGGAGCTTACTAAAAAAGGTCCTCCTGAAAAAATTAATTTCATTTAGTACTGGGAACTGTAAAGGTCCAGCTCCTTTTCCTGTTACCACAGAGAGAGATATTTTAAAAATAATAGCTGAGCCAAGGCCTGAAGTAGGGGCAATGCATGCTGCAGCTGCCAAATATGTAGAGTGGATTGAAGAAGGTATGGTGGAACACAGCATTATGATTTATTGCTAGATAGTTCCTTGATGAGTTAATAAAGTTGCAGCCAAATTAAAGCAGATACTGTACATTTAGTATTTCCAGGCATTTAATTTGTATAGCTTTTATCTTTGTCAGCATTAAAGCTCCTATTCAGTTCTACAGGAACAAAATGAGACCCTCTGATCATTATACTTTGTAGCAGCCCACATAACTCTTAAAAATAGTACTATAATAAAAGAAATTCTCTGTCTGTTCAGTACTGTAATTATATATGCATAGTTTTTTCTTCTCTGTGAGCTCATTGCTTAACATGTTGCCAAACTTACAAGTAATTTGAAATCCATAGAGTTTGTAAATTCTCTCGGTTTTCTTTTCAGTGAATTATACAAAGTCCATTTGAAGAATCTCTAAATCTCATGGAGAAATAATGGCAGTGTGCCATAATATTGTACAAACAGCGCCCTACCATGACTAGTAGTCTGGTAGGGAGATTATATGTTCTTATGGAGACATGGAAAATACAATTTCTCACTAAAAGCATAAACCCAATTGTGGTCTCTACCAACTGCATGATAAAGATTATAATCTCTTGGGGCTTCATTTCTCAACTAAAGTCCCCCTTTGTTTAGGTTTCTGAAGAAAACCCTCGTGTTTTCTGTACATCTTGTGCAGTGACCTTGCAGACAATTTTCTTGCTGCTACTCTTACCACTGCCTATACCAAGGTACTTTGTTTGCCAATTCCATTTCGTAAAGGAGAGGAATACTGATGCCACAGTCAGTCCCTAATGAAAATTCTGTTTGTTGCTCATGCATTCTCATTATCAAGAGTGAGTGGGAATATACTTCATCGGTGAAGCTCTTGTCATAGAGGTTTTATTTTACTTTTAGTTGGTACATAGTTTGTTAATTAGACTGCAGTCCCACCACCAAATCCCTACACATCTTATTCTGCTTATGATTACCAGGCACAAAACCTTAGTGTCTTCATGTGAGAGAAGTCTGGACATAGGTGAGGACAGAGACTTTGCAGTCTAGTTCCATGTAAAAGGTAACAGGAAGAGCTGGACCTTCTGAAATCAGTAATTTGATAAGGAGAGGTAGAGTCATGAAGTTGTGTGGCTTGTTCCCAAGGTGCAAACAAGTTTAGTAAACTACGGAAAACTTTTTGCTCAAAAGAAAGCATAAAACTGAAATATTATATTAATTCGTATTTTCTTATGAAATTTTCAAATGTCTTGTAGCTTTAAGTTTAATCCAGGGGTAGCATGATTTTTTCTGAATGCATATCTGAGTATATGTAAATCATGATCTAAACTGCACTATAATTAAAGAGGAAATGTCCTTTATAAGAAGTTGGGTGGTATAACTATGAAACAAGCTTTTTCTGAAGTCACAGCTAGTCCAACACCCCTGCTGTTCTTTCCAGGGTTTGGAGAGGGAACTATTTAAAGTAATGGGCTTACCATATGGAAAGAAATAACTTAGTATTGAAAAACTCTTTTCCTCAGAGGCAAAAAATATTAAAACTAGCCTGTTCCTGTTCTTGTAGTTCATACAAATATTTTGGAATTTTCCAGCTACAGCAGAAATTCTATATGGGACTGTAATTATTCATATTCATGAATAATTCATATTCAGGGAATAATTCATTCATCATCCTATTCTGTTGATCTGAGAAAAATTTTAAATTTCCAAGTGCTATAATTCCTATAAGACTGAGTATGCTGTGGTATTGATCTGTGCATTAGTTCTGTGTTAGGAATAGTATTTGTGTCACCTAATAATTTATAACTTCTTACCTAGATCTTTAAACCACAGGCTCCGAGTGCACAGGGTAGATATTTTCCATCAAGATATTCTTACAAACACATAGTTCCCTATTGATTTAGGTTGGAAAGGATATCTGGAGGTCATCCAACCTAACCTTCTGCTCAGAACTGGGGTAACTTCAAAGTTAAATCAGGTTTCTCAGGGCCTTGCCCAGTGGAGTTTGGAAAATCTCCAAGGATGGAGTTCACGTAGCCTCTCTGGGCAGCTTGCTCTAGTGCTTAACCACTGTCATGGGGAAGAATTGTTTTCCTGGTGTTCAGTTAAAATTTCCCCTGTTGTAGCTTGTAACTGTTATCCCTTGCCCTGTAATTGTATACCTCAAGTAAGAGTCTACCTCCATCTTCTCTATAACAATCTGTTAAGATCAGAGAACTGCTATTAGATGTTCCTCTGATCTTCCTTCTTGCTGGCTAAACAAGTCCAGTTCCCTCAGCCTCTTCTCGAACATCAGGCACTGATCCTGCTAGGGGACTTCAGTCACCCTGGCATCTGCCAGAAAAGCAGCACAGCAAGCTGTATGTGGTCCAGGAGACTACTGGAGTGTACTGAGGGTAGTTTTTTAATCCAGGTGATAGTGTAATCAGAGGAGAAGTGTCAATGGACCTGTTGCTTACCAACATAGATGAACTAATTAGTGAGGTCAAGCCTGATGGCAGCCTGGGCTGCAGTGATCATGTTCTGGTGGAACTCGTGATCTTGAGGGATGTGTACCAGGTGAAGAGTAAAGCCAGGACTGTGAATTTTAGGAGAGCAAGCTTTCAGTATTTTAAGTAATTAGTGGATGGAACCCCTGGGAAACTGCCCTCAGGGATGAAGGAGCAGAACAAAGCTGGCAGCTCTTTAAGGACATTTTCCTTAGATTGTAAGAGCTCTTTATTCCCACATGTAAGAAATCAGGCAAGGAAGGCAGGAGACCAGCATGGCTGAGTAAGAACCTTCTGGTCGAACTAAAATGTAAGAAGGAAATGCATAGGCAGTGGAACCAAGCACATGTATCCTGAGAAGAATACAGGGATGCTGCCCAGATGTGTACGCGTGAGATCAGGAAAGCTAGAGCACAGTTGGAGCTGAGTTTTGCAAAGAATGTGAAAAATACAACAGGCTTCTTACAGGCACATTGGTCAGAAAAGGACGATTACAAGAAAATGTAAAAAGACACACACAAACATGGTAAATAAGAGAGGAGAACTGGTGACAACTAACATGGAGAAGGTTGAGGTACTCAACAGTTTTTTTGCCTGAATTTTCACTGACAATCACTCTTCGCATATCTCTCAAGTCTCTGAACATCAGGGCAGGGACTGGGGGAGCACAGTTCCTCCCATCATAGGAGAAGATCAGATTCAAGACCTGATCATAGGAACCTGAACATAGACAAGTCCATGGAACCTGATGAAATACATCCCAGTGTCCTGAAGGAACTGGCAGATGTAGTTGCTAAGCCACTCTCTATCATATTTGAAAAATGGCAGTGAGGTGAAGTCCCCAGTGAGTGCAGAAAAGGGAATATCACACCCATTTTTTAAAAAGGATAAAAATGAGGATCCTGGGAACTACTGACCAGTCAGCCTCACCTCAGCACACGGTAAGATCATGGCATAGATCCTCCTGAAAGTTATGCGAAAACATGGAAGATAGAGGTGATTAGAGACAGCCATCATGGCTTCACGAAGGGCAAATTGTGCCTGACTAATCTAGTGGCTTTCTACAATGGAGTGACTGCATGAGTGGACAAGGGAAGAGCTACTGATACCATCTACCTGGGCTTCTCTAAGACCTTTGATACAGTCCCCCACAACATTCTTCTCTCGCCACTAAATTGGAGATAGATGGGTTTGATGGATGGACTGTTAGATTAGGAATTGACTGGGTGGTCATGTGCAAAGAGTTAGGGTCAATGACTCAATGTCCGAAGAGGAAACCAGTAACAAGCGGTGTCCCTCAAGGCTCCATACTGGGACCGATACAGTTTAATGTCTTCATCAGTGACATAGATAGTGGGTTTGAGTGCACCCTCAGCAAGTTTGCAGATGACACCAAACTGAGTGGTGCACTTGATTCACTAGACGCAAGACATACCATCCAGAGGGACCTTGAAAGGCTTGAGGAGTGGGCACATGTGAACCTCATGAAGTGGCCCAAAACTGGACACAGTATTGCAGGTTTGCCTTAACTAGTGTCAGATAGAGGCAAATAATCACTTCCTTCAGCCTTCTGGCTGCACCCTTGTTCTGAATGACAGCCTCAATATCCAGTGAGTCAGATATTGTCTACATCTGTAACCGGATGAGGTTTTTCATATCTTTCCGTATCTGGTTATCTTCTGTGTTGTGTTAATACAGATATTAATGAGTGTGCATTGGATCCTGATATTTGCTCCAATGGAATTTGTGAAAACTTACGTGGCAGCTATCGTTGTAACTGTAACGGTGGCTATGAGCCTGATCCTTCTGGAAGGAATTGTGTGGGTAAGTCACTCAATTTTTGTATTATTGTTGAATAATTCATCACTATTTTGATGCTAATTTGAATTGACAGAATGTCAGTTGCGAAACATCTACTTCTAAAAGCTACAATGAAAATATTTCTAAACTCCTTTTCTCAGTCACTGCTTAGCTAATATTCTTACTGGTGTATTTTTCTGTTATTTGGTGGGGAGATATTACTGTTTGGGAAATAGGAGCAGGAGATATCATTGCAGGTTAAGAATTAATTTTCTCAAAAGCATGCATCAGTTTATGTTATATTTTAATGTGTAATATTTGTCATGACCACCTGAAATGTGTCCCTTTCAGGGCTAGATCATAATTTGTCAAGAGCTGAAGGTCACCATTTTGCATAATAAAATTTAACAGAAGGCTATCATTATCATAATGAATGGTAACTGGTAGCCTATGTACACAATCTCTGCGGTATGCAATAATTCATCATGTCCCGGAGCTACAGATGTACAGCAGAATGGATTGCTGCATGCTTAGTCCTCTAATTTCTTCACAAAATGAATTTCTTCTTCAGCTCGTGAAGGAAGCAATGACTCACTCTTAGAATTTCACAAATCATGTCTGAACAGTGGGCTCAAATGTAACAGCTGTTTTTTTATTCTTCAGAATTTCAGGTGATCAATATACAGGAATGATTCACTTCAGAAACTTCTGATTGTGATTTGTACTGTTGTTGCGGTATCTGGATACATTTTCTGCAAGTGTTTAGGAATACCCAACAGAAGATACCTGTGTTATACATTTCGCTCTCTGTCTGGTTAATTTTATTATTCACGGTCATACATGAAATTCTTTCGGGAATTGTAACATCCAAAAAAACTGTATTATGCCACGAGTACTTTGTACAATAATAGCACTTATAGTCCTGTTACAGTCCTTTAATTTTAAGCAGAAGACTGAAGCTTATTTGTATTAAAAGCTAATGGAAATCTATCTGAAACCATTAGAAACTCTTAAGTATTGTCCTACCATCTCATGTGTTTATTTTGGGGAATTACTGGTCTCTACCTGTAAAGATTTACTGACCTATCACTGGTATTTGTGGTCAATAAAACCCCACTATTTTTGATAGGGAAAGCCTGGACTATATAACTGTGGTATAATTTTAATACCAAACATTCTTATCTAGTGATGCAAAGGAAACACAAAATAATGGAAGTGTTTCTTTTCATCTTCTTGACTTAAGGAATTTTACAGCTAGTTGTTTTCTAAAGGCCCTAAATATGACCTTTTGTCAGGAAAGGCATTGCTGCAGAAAACTGTCAGTGTTTTTTTAAAATACTTCGCATAATATTAATTTTCCAAATGGATTTTATGGCAACGGAATTTATTTAGTTAGTTACACTTGCAATTATATGAGTGTTAGTACAGGTATATGTCTGTTTAATGATTTAAATAAAAATACAGGATGCTGACTGCAAGGATACATTTATTCTTAGATAGGAGAATTTTTGCCCAAAAGAATTTAATTATGAACTCTCAAATAAAGGATTGAAATGTTTTAATTAATGATACAGATTACGAGCTGCCAGGAAATAAAAGTATTCATCAGACAGTATGTTAGTCAGTTTTAAGTGTTTTTAGAGCATGAGCTATATCGTTCTGTGTTTTCACAGTGCATATCACAATAGATTACAGTCCAAATCTGAAGTTATTTGGTGGGACTCTTAAGGAAGTCATATGTTCATAACACTGCTAGTTTGGTTTAAAGGATTATATGACAACAAGCTCAAAATTAAAGTCTTTACTTTTGAAATTGTCAAATTTCAAATCCATCCTCTTTTACTTAGTTAAAATCAGATCAGCTTAGATTAAGGATAGGTGAGTTTGGAAGAGCTTTACAGCTGCTGAACTTAAATCTGGGATTGATCATCTGGGGAAATTTAGACTTTGTTGTCTGAATCCTGAAGGAATTTATAAACATAGCTTGCAAAATCTAACGTAGTTGAGAAACCAAAAGCCTTCAGACTGTAATTATATTGCATTCTTGGTTTTCTTCTTTATTTTTAAAAATCTAGTTGTTTTAAGATTTCAGTTGCATTTGGGAAATCATGCAGTCAAAATATAGGAGACACCCTGAAGCAGGATAAAGTGTCAGGTTTGTCATGGCTTATCTTGTCAGTACTCTTCTATAAGCTTAAGTATTTGTGACATATGATGGGCATTAAAGTAGCTTGAAATTATATTTTTTTGTTGTTTTTAAAAATAAACAATAGGGCAATGAGGAAGATTGACTGCTTTTTATTAGCATTATTTGCAGTTAGTATAAGAGGAGTTCGGGGACTGATGTTAATTTATGTATTTTTCTTATTCAGTGTGCTTGATATCCTGGTCTTAGTCATAGGGGTTTTTTTTAATACAGTCCTCCTCTGGAGAGGAGGTACATATGTATACTCTTGAGATGTGTGCCATGCATGAACTGTACAATTTAGATTTTAATGCACATACTCACTTCATGGATAACAAAATCAATTTTTTCCCATAAAACAGGATTAGAACAGTAATCTAACACACTGTTATTTATGTGTTTAAAAAAAACCCCAAACTTAAATGCTGATTTCAAAGCAGATAGACCTTTTTGAAGTTGTCATGGTGATATAGTCATACAATTGACAAAGGTCCGAAAATCATTCCTGGAAAACATATTTATTATTTTAAGACTAACCATTTTTAGAGCCTACTAATTGAAAACTTTAAAAGCAAAACAGAATTTTTGATAACAAGAAGCTGAAAATGAATTAGACTTTTGAAAGTAAGAATTGGCATTTTTCCTTGCTCAGTCACTGTTGTAGAAAACTGCATATCCGGCAATCTAATTGTTGCTGTAGAAAGCAACAGGGGCGACTTGTGGAGCTGAAGGCATCTCACAGCATTTGCACTCATCAGTATGTCTAACTCATCTTTTTGCAGACGTTGATGAATGTTCAGTGAACGGGCTGCTGTGTGATAATGGGCTCTGTCGAAACACCCCTGGAAGTTACAGCTGCACTTGTCCAAAGGGTTACGTGTTCAGCACTGAGACAGACACATGTGAAGGTGAAAAATCTGCAAGTTATGTTAATTTTATTGCTTATTATATAACATTAAAGCAAAATGATCACAAAAGATTGAGAGTGGTGACGAGTACCAGAGGAAAAGACAGAACTAAGATATTGCATAAATCATTGCATTCCTCTTGTAATTTCTCTGCAGTATTTTTAGTGTGTTGGATCTTGCTATTGAATTTCTTTCAAAGTAATCAGTCCATTTTTGTATGAAAATATTTTCCTTTCCTTAGGTAAAACATTTTTAAGATGGAATAAAGGGCAATATGTGCTTGCTTTTGTTCATGTAGCACGGACAGCTAGTCCATCATTTAGGGAAGTGCGTCTGTTTTGATCACAGAGTCTCTTCTTTCTTTTTTCCTTTCGGTCTGTGGTGATAGTTAATTCTAGAACAAATTGCGGTATTTGTGATGCTTTATGTGACGTTTGAATTCCAGGATCTGGATTTTACTGCCTGGTGATACTAAAGTTGTCCTTTATTTTTACGGTATCGTCAAAATTGCTTTCTTATATCGCTAATAAACACAGATGTTAGAGCAATGAAAATGTTACATAGCAGAAACTAATGAGAAGTTTTAATTATAAAAAAAATTAAGCAAGGCTGTACAAAAAAAGTCAAAATAGAAGCATTAACTTTGGTCTCAATTTTTAATTAGTATTCAGAGTAGTAGAATTTTACTGGTCTTTTGCATTATTTTTTATTTCGTTCCAAGATCTGTAAATCTCAGTATTTGTTATCATTAGAAAGTTTTTATAGTAAATAATCTTGCATTTGAGTGAGTGTTGGCGAAGCTGTAATCTTTTGTTATGGAATACCTGTTATGTGAACCAGTGTCATCGTCCAGATTTGTTTGAAGCTGTGGAAGATGTTATTGTCCTCAGCTGCTTGTTATTACTGATCAGACAGAAGTTACTGCCGAGCTAAACAAACATACAGAAAGGAAAGTGGAAGCACTGTGTAAACCATTCTTGCTATGTAAGTTCAGTCAGGTTAACTTACATCATTTCCTTAGCAGCATATGCTGGATGGGCTAAGTTTGCACTGAAGCAGGTGAGGAGCACTCGTGCTCTTTACCGATTTTGAGCAGAGGAGTGGAAGCAAGCAACATGGGAGGGCAATAGTATTTTGAATGTCTCCAGCTGTTCAGAAAGTGAATATGTGTTTACATTCAAAATATACCATGAAATGGTTGAAATTCTGGCAGTATCAAATCATTCACCTCTTCACCCTTGTTCAAAAGAACTTATGTTCCTTCATATTTTAGTACATGTGTGTTTCAGAGGTCACTTTTAAAAGTTAAAATTTCTGCTTTCCCTGTATGTTACAAATTAGTAGCATTTGTTGAGAGTAGGGCTTTTCTTGTATTATAGCCTCATGGATTTATAGTGCTTTCTCTGCTAAGTTGTCTTAATGCCTAGTATCTATCTACAGTGTTCAGGTGAAATTTATTCTTCAGGGTCTGTCTGTACATTTAGTTTATGTGCACTATGAAAATAGCTTATCATGTGCCCTCAATGGGCATGTTTCTTAAGGAATCTTCTAGACAGAAAAACTGGAATAGTATGGTAAAGGGAGATGTTCATTACCAAGGTGAAAAGGCGATCAACTTCAGAGCACTGACCAAAAGGTAGATGAATGAGATGCCAGAATACAAACAACCTAGCCAAAATTACTGAAACAAATTTTATCTAGATTTTCAAATACAAAACATAAATTTGTTTTTTAATAGTAACAATAGTAGTAATATTAATACAAAGACTCAAAATAAGGATTTGACTACAACAACGGCAACAAATAAGTAGTTTCATGGTTGCATTGAGCCACCACAGCCATAGGAAAAAAGTGATCTTTTCTGTCTTCTGGACATCCTTATTATTATTGCAGTGTGTTTTCTCTTGTGCTAGAAGTTGTTTGGAGATCGTGATATAGTGAACCAAATCTGGGAGTCCCTTATCTTAGTTTTTTTGTGAGGAGGGTTTAAGTGGAGAAGAGCATGAGGGAGAGTTATTCTGGAGTGGAAATGACTTTACTAGTTCATTTGAATTAATAGTTCATTGAGGAGAGGGTGACTTCTTTAGATAGCATTGCCAGCTGATATTGACTGCAAAACCATAGTAACAAAAAAAAGTTACAGTTAAAATAAAATAGAATTTACAGGAAAGTATACGAAGAGAAGATACTAGCTGAAATCCAGCTGGCAGGCATGTCCTCTCTTAATGGCCAGCTTAGTGCATTTTTCTAGGGAATATGGCCACTCTCAGGTTTTGTCTAAGGGAATTATGTGCATTCCCCAAATTATCAGTTTATGAATCAATTCTAAAAACATGAATAAAGAACCAGTATGATTTATTCAAACTAACACGTTATAGTGCCTCTGACAGTCATGTAGTAATACAGAAACTGAGATATTTTACAACTCAAGACAACCTGAGCATGAGGTAGAAAATGCACACACACTTTATTTAAGCAGGTTGTTATGTAAATTAAGATCTATTCTATTGTGAAAGAATAATTACTGAGATGATCATTCAGGCTCATTAAGACTGTTTGAGTTTTTGTTTGGCGAGTTTGGTGAGATTTTAATTAATGCATTTACTCTCATTTTATTTTTTTAACTTCTTTTTAGATATTCATGTAGATCTTTCTCTGTCTCATCTCCCTTTCGTAGTGGTCATCAGGTTTAGCTTGTTACTGAAAAGGAGGATATTTTGCCATCTTCATAGAATAACAGTGACTGTGCTTTTCTTGACTGTATTTTGTAATCTTGTACGTCTGCTGAACTCTGAGCAATGAGCTTGTGATTGAGCATGAATGCTGCAGTAATATTTAAAATAATAAAACTTTTTGTTAATGGAAGAAAAAAATTCCTGTTTTCTCATTTGGGGGAAAAAAGCTAACAACTAATCATTAAGTAAAACTTCAGGTTTGTAAGAATATTTCCTTTCTGAACATAGTTTAGTGTAACCACCCTATAATGCTTATCTTTTTTTATTGTCTGTACAGCAGAATCGGAAGGATTTTCAGTTTCTTTCAGTATTGTTATCTACATTAACTTACATATATAGGTCATGAATGATCTGTCCTCTTCATCTTGAATCTCGTAATTAGATTGATGTTTAAATTTAGCTGGTCAGGAGCAGTTTGGCATAAAACTGTCCATAAAACCTATTAAATGTATTACAATGTTTCTAATGTTGAGTGAATTGGCATTGGAGGAATAAATGAATCTTTTTCTGCTCAAATTCTGTTTTCAGAGAAACAGTACGTAATTCGGTTTGGAGTTACAAGTTCACTAGTTGTAAAAAACTTCTCTAGCCAGAAGCTCTGTGTTGTGCTCTGACAATGCTCTGATGCCTGTTACTCACCAGTATATTTTTAATTAATATAACTCTCATCAGTAACTGTGAAGAAACAACAAAATCCTTCACTGTTTTCATTTATAGTTCAATTGAAATTTTTTATCAATTTGTTATGGGGGGTGGGACAGTTTTTTGAGACTCCAGAATCTGTGAAAGTTGAGATTTTTACAAGAAGCTCTGTGGTTTAGATTGTGTTTCCAGTGACATAACTAGTGAAACATAAACCAGATGTGCTTTGAAGTTCATTTCCAGGAATGTACAGTGGACTGTTTCAGTTTTTGTTTCTCTGACATTTACAATGTACCTTCATTTCACTTAAGAAAAAAAATGTGGTTTTTTTTTTTTTAAAAACCCTGATAAATATTTTCATATATAGTGGCTTTTGTTTTAAAATATGAAACAGTATTTAAATCAATTTGGTTTCTTGCTTACTCTTGTTAAAATTACCATTTAATATTATTATAGAAAGTGTATGGACACAATTTTTAGAGTTTGTTTAAATTGTGCAAAAAAGTGCATACTTTTTTGCCTTATTCAGTAGATTTTAAAAACCCTGATAAATATTTTCATATATAGTGGCTTTTGTTTTAAAATATGAAACAGTATTTAAATCAATTTGGTTTCTTGCTTACTCTTGTTAAAATTACCATTTAATATTATTATAGAAAGTGTATGGACACAATTTTTAGAGTTTGTTTAAATTGTGCAAAAAAGTGCATACTTTTTTGCCTTATTCAGTAGAGCACTAATGCTGAAGTGCATTCATCCTTTAATTTTTTTTTTCCTGAATGGTGGTTTTGGGGAGTAGTCAATGCAGTATTATAAACCTGTAAATACCCAAAAGCGTTGGGTTTGGGTTTTGTTTCTTTTTGTTTCTTTTTTTCCCTTTTTTCCTAGCATGGTGCTGAAGCTTGTCAAATGCAGAAAGTAACAAACTTTTTTTCAGGGTTAGAGGCCTAGAGCATAGTCACAAGATTGTTTTAGAAACAACCAGAAGTTAGTGCCTCTGGATGTTCATACCCTAATCCTCAGTGAAGGCTGCTCTCCTTCTTTCTACTCCATAGAAAGAAGATGCACTTGCATCAGGGGATAGTGAAATGAGGAGGAGTCTGGTTCTGTGATACATCTTCCCTCACCCCTGGTCTTGGTGACCAACTTCTGCCATTCTAATTCCGGAAGATGGAAAGTGACTACTTCTCTGTGGGTTCAGTGAGGGGCTGGCATTAGCACTTGACAAGGATAGAAACTGAGACTGGGAGAAAAAAGAGGAGGAAGGGTGACAGGGGAACATACCCTGTGGACAACAGCCACCTGACAGATCGAGTCAGCTATTTTGCCAAGGAACGTGTTTGATGCACACTTGAGTGAGGATTTAGACTAGGTCATCTGACTTTGAATTGAAATGGACAGGCTGTTCTCCCTGTGTAGAAAGTGGTCAGCTCTGACAATCATGTATCACCTTTCTGTTTTTCCCCATTTTTACTCACCCGTATGTTCAGTTAGAGCCTTTTTCTCTCCTTTCACTGTCTTTGGGCAGAGAATGAAGAACAAATTTTTCTCATTTTTTTAAAGCTAGCCAAACTGCTGAAACCAAGATGGCAGATGGAAAGGAAGAGAGCTGCTTCACTCTGTTGTCGTTTTGGGGACATTGACTTTCAGGTGTGGCCTTCAACTATTTTTTGTTAGGTTTGGGTTTCTTGTTAACTCTGAAAACCCAAAACACAAGATGTGTTTTCCTAGAAGAAAACAGATTGTAAACCTAACTTGCTACATGTCAGAGAGAATTAAAGATAGGCATGATAGCCTGATATTACATCTATAAAGGTGAAGTGTTTCAAGTTTCATGCATTTTTTTGTATTCTGAATATGATTGAAACGATGTTTTGGATAGTGGCAACTATCTGCTTATTACAGTGTTTTTTCTTGCACATTTGTTGTGTATGTGCAGACCTGTGTGTGGCTGGACTGCCAGCTGTTAAAAGCATGTGACACTTTACATGAAAATCACCTGTTTTCAGCTATAAATACCTTCAGCAGACTTCAAGCACTTGACCTGTAATTTTCTTCAGTGGGTGTCTGAGTCAGACTGGATTTTAATTTTGCCTTTAAAAAGTTCAGCCAAAACTTTTTGTTCATTTCCAAGAAGGTGTTGATTTATGTGTTTAGACACATGCAAACCTTGTGACTGTTTCTTTAAAAATCTCTTGCTCCTCTATGCTGTTGCAAATTGAAATTTCTTGAGTAGTTCTTGTGTCAGGATGGTGTCTGAAAATGTGCTCAGATGTGACCAAGTTGTAAGTCTCATTTTGCATGTGCTCAGTGCAGAGTAGTGTCCAAAAGCCCCATAGGTTCTGTGGCACAGATTATGCCTGATCTCTTATGAGAATTTAGCTAAAAGCAGGGAAGAGCACTTCAAGGGAAGAACACTTGCAAGTGACTGGACAAACAACCATATCTGCATAAAAGCAAAGACATAAATGCAGAGACTGATCAAAGATCCCTCTGACCCACAACAGAGCGAGAGTGCAACATTATTTTCCAAAAATACTGAGTGCCCAACAGCTGTGGTTCAGGCACTTCTGATACCAGAAGTAGGATCTTTACGTTATATGAACCTGGTGAATTTATCTTCCATGAACTTGTTCAGACTGCCGTTGATTAATGCAAGCTTTCAGCATTGTAGGGCAAGGATTTCCAGTTTCTCCACCTGTTGTATAAAGAACCATTTCTTTACTTGATTTGCTGTCAGCCAGCTACCTTAGATGTCCCTTTGTTCCTGGGCTTTAGAAGACAGTGAACAAGTGATGCCTTTGACAGGGAGAAACTATACATAACTTAAATTTAGTTAATTTGTCCTGTCTTTTCAATTTTTCTCATTTTTTTAAAGCTAGCCAAACTGCTGAAACCAAGATGGCAGATGGAAAGGACGAAAAAGTGTATCTTTCTCCAAGAGCATTTCTATAGGGAGAACTATTCAACATATAATGTGTATTTAAGATGACTTCTTTGTCTCAGTGTGATCTGTCTCTAATTGTGGGAACCAGATACTTGGTTTCTCTACAAAAGCAGCAGAGACTACTGTCCACTCCCAGGTGTTGCTGGATGGGGAGAGAGTGGGAGGCAAGGGAGACAGGGAGCATGCCTTGGATAATAAAACAGGAGGTAATGAAGTGTGAAATGAATTTACAGGGAGGAGAAGGGATGCAGAGCAGATGAATGTTGGCAAGCCCTCCAGATTACCATTTTGGATACAGAGGGACTTACGAGCTTGTTCTGTCAGAACGAATTGGCTTTCCAGATCTACTTGATTACCTCTGTACTGCACTTCCCAGCACATCAAATCAGTATGTGAGCAGTGCCAGACCTGGCCTGGCCGTACCTGCTCATACACTCTCCATAGTAAGCTGGCTCAGGACCCAGCCTGCAACAATACAACCAACTGTGTCTAAGCAGGCTGTTTGCAGAGAAACATGGAAGCTCTGCTGAACGCCTATGGGACTATCAGCCCATAGTAGGATGGGGTTTACCAGCTTGGGCACTGCCAACGCAATTAGCTCAGTACAGCCAGCCATTGAAACTGTGTGAGTGTGTTCAGGTAACACACTGTCTTGACCCGATAAGGCCTCCTAGATTTCATATCTCTGCTTCTGTGCATGATTAATGTGTAAGTTGAGTACCACAAGTTTAAAAGTAGACTTCACAAATGTAAAGCTCTGTCAGTATTCAAAAACTTGCTGGCATTTAAGGACAAGTCCTGTTTGCTCTTTGTAGGTAATTCCATTAAGTAAAGGGACTGTGAAAGTTGGCTTTTAAATTAAGTGCTTCCTTTTGACAAGAAGAGAGAGGTCACAGTTTCCTAAATTTACAGATTTCTGGGCATTTTCCATCTCTCTTTTTCCTTCTTTTTTTTTTTTTTTAATAATACATACATAATTTGGTGAGTATTTTAAATACGTATTCCATCCTATGACCCCAGAAGATCCTGAAAGAATACATCTCTACTGAAGTGAAGGCTTGAGGCATCATAACATATCAAATAGCAAACAGTACCTTTTCCATGACTTCTAAAAAATAAGGAAGATATTTTAGTTTGTCTTGAAAATGATCTCTTGATGATATTAATGTTTCTAGTGCTTAACTAGATCCTGCATTAATTTATAAATAATTTAAATCAGGCTATTTTAGTTGATGATTATGACATTGTTCCTCAAGCACTACTAGAAAACATAAGCAAGCACTAAACAGTTTTATTTCTGGCCCACCAAAGGAACTGTCTGGTTGGATTAGAATGTATGGCTTG
Organism: Cariama cristata; assembly: GCF_000690535.1. Lineage (NCBI taxonomy): Eukaryota > Metazoa > Chordata > Aves > Cariamiformes > Cariamidae > Cariama > Cariama cristata. The sequence goes on from NW_009609053.1 coordinate 95,684, forward strand.
ATTCAGGACCCAAATCAAAAAATGAAATTGGTTGAGTTCAGGAAGAAATGGTGGATATTCATCTGCAATTGTTCTTTGAAAGAATTTGCTAGTATTGTTTTAATCTGAAAACTGATTTCACTTTAAAAAATAAAATCAGCAAATAATGCTGTCTGTAGCGGTCCTATTCTTAACATGCAAACAGGCTTAAAAAACTCACAGGGGTAATAAATAGAAGGAGTTAAGTGTTAGAGGGAAGTACCATTTACAGTATTCCAGTTTCAACTCCTATTTCTTAAACGCTTTCCAGAACTAGAGAGTTGCAGCCAGCATTGTAATATTTTGCTTCTGACAGGATTTTCTTAATTCTTCCAAAGCCTCATGGAGCCATAAATGACAGAAACAATAAGGCCTTTGTTTGTACACTGCATGTTGTGGCTGGGAATGCATTGCGTTCTATGAAAAAAAGAGTTTTGTTTTCTCACAGGACAGTCGTAATTGATGCTGGAGAACTTTATAGTCCAAGTTGTTGGAAATTACTGTCTTTGTAGAAAAGAACCATTTAATTAACACTTTCAAAATATGTGCTCCTGTAGACATGCACATGCGTGCTACCTGCCTGTCCCTGTATCTTTTGAATGTCATGCTGAGAGGAGGTAGGGGGCAAATATACCAGGCAGTCTTGGCAAATCATGGTCCACAGCAGCATTTATACTGTATAATATTTTCCAGAAGCATGTTGTAGTTCTAACAGTGTCTTTTGTTCCTGGATTGTAGATATAAATGAATGTGAAAGCAGCCCGTGTGTCAATGGTGCCTGCAGGAATAATCTTGGATCTTTCAATTGTGAATGTTCACCTGGCAGCAAGTTGGACTCTTCAGGACTGATATGTATTGGTGGGCATTTCCTCCTATTATTTTCACTTTTTCTTACTAGGTTGAAAAATGTTGATGATATGGATTAATTAAGCAAGAAAATAATGTGTTTGGGTAATTCCCCATGATAGCAGACAATATGTCTAGTTCTGTAGACAAATGCATACTAGTTTGATTGTTTCTGTGGGAGCAGGAACAAACTGACAGAAACTTAATTCATGATGACGTCCAGACTATCGTGAAAGTGGTGAAATGCAGGTATCAATTGGTGGGAGAGAGTGGGGATGTTTTATTATTAATAGGAATGAACTTGTCCTCTGGGAGAAGGACAATGTAAGTAAAGCTATAGGTGATTAGTCTGGTAGTTGAGAAACTGTAAAGCAGAAATGCCCACCCGGTTCTTTGGTCACTTTTGAATCTGAGACAAGAAAGCAGGTAAACCTGGAGGAAGATCTGCTCAGATAGTGATAGGAAAGCACATGGCTTCTCGGGTTCAGGCCATTTTTCATAATCTGTGAAGACTGACTTTCCTAGCAATAAGGAAATGTTAACGGCTTTTGCATTACAACACAATCTCATAATTTACCTCTTTTGTAGGAAGCTGGTAAAGGTGAGTAAGACAGATCTGAGTTTATCAGAATCCCTACCCCAGGAGCAGACACATGAATATTGTCTTGTTTTTATATATATACACACACAAAATATACATATATGTAAATAAATAATGTTAGCATCCTTTGAGGATTCTGTTGCATTGGAAAAAAGCGGAGCACTGCACAGATTTTACTGGAGCTAGCAGCAGCAGTTGTCTGCAAGATGTCATTGGCATTAGCTTTGGAAGCCATTCATTAATGTTTTTTTTCTTGAATTCCAAGAAAACTCAAAGGATTGGAGACATCTGTATTTCTCAGGTGATCACAAGCTGCCATTGTTTCATCTTACTTATGTAACATAATTGAAGTCATTGTAGGATATGTGGGATGAATTGGATTGGAGTGTCATTAATAACTGCATGATGCTAATATTTTAAAATGGATTTGTCTGGTGTTCTTGGTTTAACTTTCTTGCCTTGCCAAGATTTTCTTAAGATAGGAAATTGAATGCAGAGACTCAAGTTTCCATTTAATGATGGAGTCTGTCTATGCCTTAATATGTTCTTTAAGTGAATGTTACTTTTGTGCCTAAGCCTTCTCTTAGATTTCCTTGTAGCATCACTGGCCAGTAAACCTTAGTATTGCTTTTGTTCTTTGTTTTGCGTTGTGCTAATTTCTTGTTATGACCACACTAATCTATGCTTTTTTGTACTGCCTATTTTTAATCTTGTTGTGTTCTCACATCCAAAGGTACTACAAGTTCACTAAGGGCCTAATTATAACAATGTTCTGGGTTTACTTTGCAGATGGTTTCCATTGGAACGTCTACAATGTGAGGTCCCATTTGGCCTGAATATTAGTGATAAGTAACATAAAATGTAAACAAAAGAAAATACCTGAATAGTCAGATAAAAAGTGAAGAATAGGAGCCACCTATATACTGTAAACCTCATCATTAATTTTTTGCATTGACCAAAATCATCTCAAGAAGAGTTCTCTATACTAGAGATGAGCGTGTGTTAGGACAGAAAGGTCAGAGGTACAGCTAATGTGAGACATACAGATTTATACTGTTAGAGCCCAGTTGTATGTTTTTCTACCTTGGCAAAATTTCCATTGGAATTGGTAGTGATGAGAGGAGGGCAGACTGGATTACTGAAAAGTGAGTAAGGGGTTGGAAGTTATAGGTAGTTTAGTATGTGAAAAACTTGCAAATACTCTTGTCGAATGTATGCCATTTTAAATCTCTGCAGTAGAGCAAGTTGTTTCTTCCCATTACCACTGCAGTGAAAGACTTGTATATTGAATGTATTTGCCCTAATTTTTTTAGCAGATTGCTCCTGTAAAGCATTCCTGTAGCATCAGATATGAAAAGCATATGCCAAAACATAAATATATGGCTAAAATAGTGTTATGATTTGGGAGTGTGTTGTATTCTTCATAAGAATTATTGAAGGTAATGTCAGATTCTGACCCCCCTCTAGTTTTTCTTTAATTTCAAATTTGCTCCCATGTCAGAAACAGGATCAGTCCTACATTATAAGAGTAAGTTTTTCTTTCTTTCTTTCATTATGACGATTAAAGTTATTGAAATTAAATATGGTGCGAAAAAATTAAGTAAAAGCACATGACAACAATAGTAGAATAAGAAAGGATTAACACAACATCACCGTTAATTTTATTATTGCAATGTATTGCTCTAATGTGTTTGTTACTACTTGGTCTTACTGCTGATTTTCACTGTCTTGTGGATTCAGGTCATGTATGGCACATTAGACTGATCTTATATGGAGAAGCTGTATGGCTGATGCATGTTCTTTACTGGGTTTGTGGTCAGAAGACTTCAGTCTGTTGATTCCTCTGGTTCCTTTGCTCAGTCTGCACAGCCTCAAGGCTGAAGAACCAGGTGGCTTGAGCCATTTGCATCCATATCACCTGTAGAAGTCGGGTGTGGATGTGAGCCATTTGTCTCTTTCTGTGAGCTTTTCTGGGTAGAGAAAAAATTACTTGCTCCAGTTACAGTCAGAATTTAAGTCGCAACATTTGCATTCAAATTTAAGCTCAAACCTCAAGCAAATGAGGGTTGTTAATTCAGCAGTTACAATAAAAGCATTCAGCAAAAATGTTGACATATTTTGCATTTATTTTACTTACACACTAACAGTGTTTGCAGTATTGAGGCTGCACTCTTAGCCAGAAAAAGTAGAATTGCTTTTGAAATACATCTGTTGGTGATATGAGAGTTGCATTGCTATTTTGGGAATTGCTCATGCTGTAGGGATACTGCCATTTGTGCTTTTTGAAATACGCACTTAATACATGCTTTTTAGGCATGTTTTAGTCAAGATTTGTGGAATTCATACAGTACACAGTAAGCAGGCTGCCATCTGCTTGTAGGATGCATATATTCTTCTTCAAGTCAGAATCAAAGAGATGCAAGCAACAGAAAGAATGCTTTGATACGGATAATAACTTTTTCACCAAAGCAAAAGTCACAGTGACTGCCCATTGTAGATTTTGTCTGGACAAGAGAGATTATGTAAAATAAAGGAAATTAACTCATAGCCTGAAAAAGATAAGCAGACTTTGGCAGGGTAATGTAGATGCAGCTGGTTGGAGGGAAGTCACATGCTAATTTGTATAGTTTAAATAATTTTTGAGATACTAATTTGATTTTTCCATCCTGTAAAGTTTGCTACTAAAAATAAATAATACTGAACTCAAGAAACTTCTGGTGAATAAAGCAATGGAAACATTTACATTTTGATAACATAAAGCTGAGACATGAATATAGGGGCAGCAAGCTGGATGTGGCATAGAAGAGCAGCCAAAGAACCTATATTCCCTCTGCCCATGTTGGTCCCTGAATTTGGCACATATGATGATCAGAGACATGCCCATCCCATGACTGGCTAAGAGCCAACCCAGTGAATGACTGCCCAGGTTTCGTCTTTGGTGTTGTTATGTTAACCCAAGTTTTGACTGTTAGCTAAAGGCTGATCAAGGCATGGAAAAGATGCCTTTTTCACTCGTCTATATATTTTTTTCCTGTTATTTTAGCCAAAGAAGGGTTGTGCTCTCTGTGGTCTATGTGATTTTATAACGTGACAGTTTTGTAGAAAAGTTAAAGTTGCTTGAAAAAAATTAGCTGGAATGATTCTGTCTTAAGCACATTCCTCCTAGACATGAGGTACTAGTAATACTGATCAACAGCACCTAATATATGGTCTGGCTTTTTGTACATCTAATGTATGTAAATCTTAAAGCCAAATCCTATTCCTCTTTCATTAGTCAACTCATTAAATTCATCTGGGCCACTTGCTTAGCTTTGAACTCTGAGTACTCACATGCATTTAAATTCTACCCAGGCTGACCTCCCAGTCTGGGTTAGATCTTTACAGACTGCTTTTGCTATTTGATCGCAAAGGTTGTTGTCTGTTTCAAGAAATTTTATACCATTTGGGTGTAACATTGTAAAGATACTGAGCAAAGGTGCTGTAGGTACAACTTCTAAAGCATGTGACTGATTTAGGATCTGACATTTTAGAAAACAGCCTGGGCACTGAAAGCATACATTGTAAGACTTGAAGATTTGGGTACCTAAAAGAGAATTTCAGAGGATTTCAGGCAGCAAAGAGCACTTGCAGCTGAAAATCTCCCCTCTGCTTGGTGGCTGTCTAGCCTGGGCAGCAGTCAGGAGCTGCTGCCTGACATGTCTGGGTGCTTACTGGAATGGGTTTGCCCTGAGCTGGTCCGGGTTCCCAGCCTGGCAATCCAATTTATGATTCAGGAGCTGGCTGTGCTGGGGCTGAGCTCTCAGGAGCAGAGAGGGGAGTATAACCTAACAGGCATGTTCAAAGCATAGCTAATGCACCAACAGAACCAGACCCCTAAAATAATATAGCGCACTCCTATCCCCCACATTTTTATCTTTTTTTCCTTCCTGACAGCCTTGAAGGTTCACTGAGTGAGAGAGAGGCAAAAGCACCTGGATTTCATAACCTAGTGGTTCAGGCAGTCAGCTGGAAGGGGGAGTCCCAGGTTGTGATCTCTGCTTTTGTTGTAACTTGTATATTTTAGACTGATCAGTCACTGAATAAAATAAATAAATAAATCCACTGTGGTATCTGGAGGACTGCTGCTAGCTGTGAGACCTGGACTATGAAATGCCTCAGGCAGTGTGCTCTGTTGCTCACTTTTAGTGATAGTGCTATTCCTTTCCCCTGCTTCTAAACTAAAATGTGTACATTTACACATTACTGTGATGTAAGATTTTCTTTTAAAAGAGAACCTGCTCTCCTTGATACTCTGTCTGCTGGTAGCGTGAACATGACATGCCAGCTCTTTTTGTTGTGACAATTCCATATTGTTTTCTATTCTGCTGCAGATAGCCTGAAAGGGACTTGCTGGCTTAATGTCCAAGACAGTCGCTGTGAAGTCAACATCAATGGTGCTACACTGAAATCTGAATGCTGTGCTACCTTAGGAGCAGCTTGGGGCAGCCCATGTGAGCGATGTGAATTAGGTATGCTCTCATATCTTACATCTTTTGGGAGAAGAGAGGAAGTACATATATTCTCATAATTTTCTGTATAGAAAACAGACAACACAAAAAAACTTATGAAGTGACGTTGTCTTATTTAGTGTCACTTGTAATCTCTACCATCAGAGATCATTCTAATAACTTTGATGTTACCAGGAAATAACATGTGAATAAATCTTTTAATAATTACGTATGTTTCATCTCCACAGGGATTGTGCATTGGGGTAGGGAAGTAAGAACAGCAATAATAAAGGGCTATACCTAGTAAAAGTCTTGAGGGCTTTTTATGTTGCGGGCTGTTAACACTTTTTTCAGCTGTTTTCAAACACATAGCTTACATACAATTATTGATTGCAGAATAGTACTACTATTAGATTACAGAGCTAGGTCTGCAAAAGGAATGCTAACTGTGTGCTCTAGTTTGTGGAAAAAATACTGTGCCGCGTTCTCCCCATGAGGTTTGAATAATGGCAGTTGCAGCTGAACCGGAGTGAGGATGTTTTAGCCTTTCATTTTTAATTGGAACAATAACTGTGGGCACATGTATCCCATCTAACAAGCACGGTGCAGACAGCATCCAACAGAGCTTGTAACTGCAATGCAGCACCAAGCAAAGATATTACTTTGGACTCCAGGAAGCAGCATGGTCAGGTTAGACTGGTAAAACTAATCAATCCAGAGAGCTAATTAGCTCAGACTTGGTACATTTCGCCATTTAATTACCTATTCTCTAACTAGTTAAATTTCAGCAAGCTTTCATATCACTACATCATGCTACATTTTACATGCATATTCTAAAATAATGTCATTGCTCAGATCCTTTATTAAGCTGCAGTGGAAAAAAAAAGCCTTTGGTGATAACTGGCATCACTAAAGCTTTAAATCTTCAGGCAGCTTTACAGGAAATTCACCTTTCAGTTACATCTGAGTGCAGAGATTGATATGATTAGATGCTAAGCATTTTGGTCTCCATTAAGGAAAGCACAAAAGAAAGTAATTGTCTAAGATTTAATTTCCTCAACTATTCATTTGTTTGAAGTAACATGTATGAATCAGTATTTTTCTTGATTTATGCTAGAGCACTCACCACCTTATACAGTCAAATTATTAGAGAATTCTGAAGATACATTTATTTTTAAATTATTTACTCCTATATTCCTGTCATTCTAAAGCAATGATACATCTTTCTGGCTTGATTCCAGACACAGCTTGCTCAAGAGGATTTGCCAGAGTGAAGGGTGTTACCTGTGAAGGTGAAGTTTTTGCTTCTTACTGAAGATATCACTTTTTTTCCCTTTGAAAATGAGATAAAAGGGGATTTATTATGTTGTTGTTTTTGTCAGGTGTAATCATATTGACCTTAGATGAATGCCTTCATAAACAGTTGCTGACTGTTGGGAAGTGTTGTTACACTGTTTGTTGGAGAATATCAAAATGTTACCAAGAGAATGGAACTGCTCCTTCAAAATACATTTAATCCCTTTAGTTTTTCCTTTCTCTCGGCCATATCCATCATCTTGTCTTAGAGAAGAGAATGTTGCATCTTAGTGCCCTGTGACTTGAAGATTTTGCAAGAGTGCCTTGAGGCTGAGCCAGATGCTTGTTCAGAACAGTGTTCAGACCCTAATACAGTATGGATGAAAGCCTCTTTCTTTCTTTCTTTCACGTAGCTTAAATTCTCAATAAAGCTGTAGCTGTCTCCTTCAAGTTAGCATGTAACTCAACTCTTTGTTTCCCCAACAGATGTAAATGAGTGTGATGTTTTCCCGGGGGTTTGTCCCAATGGGCGATGCATTAACAGCAGAGGTTCATTTCACTGTGAGTGCCCTGAGGGACTGACACTGGATGGGACAGGGCGAGTGTGTTTAGGTAAGAGCGCACTTCACTCTGCCAACGTTTTAGCTGTGCTCAACAGTTGTCCAAAATTATTCTCTAAAGGGTGTGAAAGGGTTTTTGGTTTGTTTCAGAATTCCTCCAACAGCAGTTTTTTAAGCATATGTTTTAGTTTATGCCTGCTTAGATATCAAATGCCTGTGCCAGTTCAGGGAAGAGCTGTTAATCCCTTAGGGGAATATGAATGTTTGTGTTAATACTTGTTTTGCCCACAGTGCAATCAATAGCTTTTGCTAGAGTGCTGTCCTTACTCTGGCTCCTGTGCATGAACAGAAATGTCTGGCTTGCTGGGAGCCAGATGATAATGCAGTCAGCTTGTCAGCCAGCAGCTTATAATGGAGTATGAACAGTGCTCTTCTCTATTGCTATCCAACCGTTTTGTGAAACTCGGATACTACCTTGTAGCCCCAATTATACTGGTGCAAATTGGTCTGTCTGAGAGTAATCAAAATGGGTGTAGATAAAAACAAGACTTCATCTTTGTTGTGCAGGTGAGTATCTTCTACTGACAAAACATGATGTCTGTGAAGACATAAGTTTCTCTAGGGAAGACTTCAGGTATAAAAAATACTGAACCCCTGTGTAAGTTCAAGAAAGCGGAATTATCCTGTAGCAAGTGTGGCCGGTGTTATTGATGTGCATCTTTAGAAATCAATGGTCAGAGACGAAAAAAGGTGAAGTCAGGGTACTGGATGTTTAGAATAGATACTAATTTTTCTTACCAGTTCTAAAGACTGCAAAAATATGATTACTGACAACATTGAATTCTTTTAAGAAAACAGTGCACCAGAACAAAAAAAAATTTTCAGCCCTTGCTACTCTAACCTTTATTTTTTTATTTCAACAATGTTCTCTTTCCTCAAGCAGATTCAAATTTAACCAGACACTTTTGCTTTAAATTCACTATGCCTTTCCAATAGCGGATAGAAACAGTTACCAGATTGTGGGGTTTTTTAATGTGAATGTAGTTCTAGAGGTAGTTTTTAAAGTAAGCAGAATTTTGAAATGAAGCAGTTGTGTACAATCAGTATAAATGTCTCAGAAAAAAGCAGCAATTCGAAACCAAGTCTGCCTGCATGCACATGTCTTTTATGTTTGTGCATATCATATGCAGTTTTGCATGTTAGGTTTTACTTGAATGTTCTATCCCCCCAACTCCTCTAAACTTAGTAATTCTGTTCCCAGTATTATTTTTTATATAATATTATATATTATATAATAAT
>NW_009609054.1:0-8837 GCF_000690535.1 Cariama cristata
TAATCTCCCCAGTGCCCTGAAGTCCCTTCCAAGACTTCTTGCCAGCTCAAAATAGAGCAGCAACATGTGATCATTGGACAACCGGCACACAGTCCTCCTGCCACATTACATTAATGGCTAAGTAGGTGGCTCCTCCTGATTTTTAAAGAAATATCAATGTACTACCTTTAACTCAAGCTATAGTCTACTTTGCAGCCACAAGAAGTGGCTAACTAGTTCATACTAGGCTGCTGCTACATTGACTAGATGAACACAGCATCAGTTAGCTAGTTGAAACCTAACTTGTATAACTCTATCTTGAAATCACTTTTATGAGTATGACTTAGCCTTCTTTCAAGCCAGGACTGAACTGCATAAGAATTAAAAATAGCTTTTTTGCCTTTTAAAGATCTCTGAGGGAGCATTTGTATGTGAAAAACCAACACAGAATTATTAAGATATGATTAAAAAAATATTGGTAAATGGTGAAAATTTGGTCACTATTTTCCTTTCAGGTTCTCAATTCATGCATGTGTCAAATTCTACTTACAGTAATAAAAAAATAAATACGTAGATAAAATAACGAATGATACTTAACAGGAACACACTGTAAAAGAAATATGATACAAGACCATTATGTATAGTAAAGGAAATAATTACATAAGTTTATCTTATTCAGTAGTCTGCTGTTTTCCCAATCTGCAATTCTGTTGTTTCTAGATTACAGCATAAATTAACTAGTTAGGGCATTGACTCTATGACCAAAGGCAAAATATTAAGTCGCTTAAGTATTCTAGTTATTCTGTCAAATGAGGATAAAAATACTTCCTAACATCATACGGGTATTGTGACGATAAATACATTAAATGTTAAAAGACAGGCAGACAGTCATGTGATGGAGGTCCCCCATATATTTAACAATATAATCACACGTTCAAAATCATGTTACAGCAGCTCAGCAAAACACTGTTCAACACCGTCTCCAGCGTTGACCAAATCTCTTAGCCCTGGGGAATATTCTTTGGTTAGAACTCAATTTTATAAAACTTTACAAAGGTGACTTAAGAAAATGCGTTCTACCTCATGATGGGAGCAGGCAAACAGCGAGCACATGATCATCTACGGCAGTTGAGCTGCCAAGCAGCAACTTGTTAACTCACCATAACTCAATCATGTTCAATTGTGTGCCCACAGCCTCGGGCTACAGACAGACATTTGGTCTGCTAACAACTGCGCCAGATGAAGACATTACTATCCCACACTATTTGTTATCACACATCTGCTGGAGATTATCATCTCCACAGCTCTGCCGGAGGAAGAAATCATGTGAGCACTCCCTCACATGGTTTTTACAAAACCAGCCAATTTAATTTAAATAGGTGAGTTGAGCTAACCAGGCTGGTTTTGCCCAAAGCATATTAAAAAACACAGACAAAAAAGCTTCTTTACTGGCAAAAGAGTAGAGGATGAAAACAAGCAGCTGGAAGAATTAACACCTTTAAGCAGTGTAGCTGTATTGGGGAGGGGACTGTTCCTGTCCTAATGAAGAGAGATAATGTAAACCGAGAACTTTTTCAACGCTAAACAGGAGAAATAAATGCAGTTTCTAAACCAGTATTATTTAGTACTGTTTATATTATTTAAATAATTAATGGGAAAACTACCTATTTGTAGACTAAAGCTAATCTGTAAAGGTAGCATAAATAGATATATATATATTTCAATGTGTGGAATACAGAAGATCAGATGTGTTGAACTGTATTAGCATAATATAATCTATCCAGGTTCTAAGTTTTGTGGTGCAGGACTGTCCCCCTCCTTAAAATTTGGTTCATCAGTAGCCATATCAAAAGTTCTCAACAATCTAATTACCTTGCCACTAGGAAAAATTTGTGTTAGTTTATATAGGATTGGCTCATTGTTATTAAAATTGACAGAAGAAACCTAATACAAGCAACCCAGTACAGTAAAGCTCACCCAGAAATTATCAGTATTATTCCACCAGGAAGAGACAGCTGCAGACTACTGCCATGCTTAGAGCTCCACACCTTTCTGATGTACTTAGAGTATTCCACAAGTCACTGATGTAATGTAATAATGGTATTTACATATTGTCTATATGCTGAGACAAGAACTGTGTTCATTCATCCAAAATGGGTAAGAAAAGTCAAGGCGAGCATAAAAAAAATGTGTGTGTATATACATATCTCATACACATACGAGAAACAAAAAAGATCTTCCACAATCACAAACAAAAAAGATAGTCCCACAAGAAGAAATACAGTTGAGTGAAAACTATACAAAGACAGACCCAGAGAAATTCAGTCTTGCAATAAAAGCAGATTAAACTGTTTTCTGGGTAAGTACCATGATTTTAGAGAATGTCCAATACTTACACACTGCTGCTGTTCTATCACCACATTTAGCAACAGACAGAAAGACAATATAAGATCACAGCCGTTACTTTTTGCATGCCTTTTTTTTTAAGGGGGTTAATCATCTGAACTACCTTGATGTGCCAACTGTAATAGGTTAACACACGCAATAACTAATTTAGAGTCAATTTTAGAAAGCTTGAGACTTTCAGGTGTGAATAAACACTTGCCTTCAACAGATTTAACTGCATATGCATGTAGTACACTGAAATAATGAAAGATTTACTGCAATGATACTTAATTCTGTAACTTAACCTTGTGACATTTGATTGGCATCTTTGTAGTTTAGTTGTTTTTAAAGTATTTGGGCACATGCAGAAATCTAAATGACAGATTTCCATTTTAAGATTTCATGCACAGTAATGAAGATGCACATTTGCAACTAAGGTGATGTTCACCATTTTATTAACTCTGAACAATACTTGCTACTAAAACAGTAATTTCTATAGGTACCTTGTTAAGCAGAAACATTTTCCTTCTCTGTATTATCTGGTGAAACTAAGATTAACCCTTTTGGTAGAAGTAATAATTAAAAATCAAGTCATAATAAAATCAGCCTTCAATATTAACCAAAGATAAATCTGACATATGTCACTATGCACCATGAATTTCATTTGTAAGGAACAGAATACTAGAGGAACTGTCTTGAATTGAAAGAGGATGGGTACTACGAACATACGAGGAGATGAACTATGTATTTGTCCTGTGTTGTTCCTATATGTCTGAAATTCAATCTCTATTTTGGTTGTAACAGCTTTTGATAAAAAGCAAAATATTAGGTTATAGAACACTTAACTATAGGGAGAAAGTAGTCACCAGGCATGCTATTGACACGACAGAAAAAATGTTTGCACATTGTGCAAATTAAATTCTTATTTTCAGCAGCTAAACTTGAGCAAGAAGGTTAAAATTTGTTCAATATAAGTCTTGTAAACAAGATGTATATGACTTGACATTCTAAGACCGCAGACGGCCTGTTAAAAATACCATCTTCATAGAAGTTTGAGAGTTTCTCTTCAAGTCACTTTAAAGAACTAACAGTAAAGTTTCTGTGGTAGGCAGAGAAAATAGTGCTTTTCTGAAAAAGCACAAATTACTGCTTTGAAATAACTTGACTCCATCTGGAAGAAAAAGTCTTTGAAAACAGAGATGATGGTACCAGGAGATGTTAGCAGGTGACCTTACTGTTTTTAAGGGTATACAATATGATAATATACTGTGGCTTTACGTACATCATAATAATAGTTTACATAAGTCTTACTTTAATATTACAGATACTTTATGGAAAATGCCAGTCTTCAGTCTTGACTTTGCTTCTATGCAACTCTGCCAGATGTTTATTAGGATAACAGTCGACTAACGTATGGTTGATTGGACATGAAGAGAGGTTGAAGATCACTTCAGGTATTTAATGCCATTTTACAAATCACTATTCTAACCGCTTGTGTGGTAGCAATCATTTCACAAGAGCTTCACTGGTCAGAAAAACAAACGTGTAAGTTATGATTCTGAATTCCTCAGACACTGTTTTACATTGCTACAGCATTAAAAATATCCTAAAACAATTTTAAATATAATCTGCTTCTTAGTGCTCACTTTATATCCACTTTATACTCAGTTTCCTGTAAGCAGCCCGATAGCAAGAGTGCATTTATGGTGAAAATTCCTATCTAAAATGAACTTATTCTAAAATTCTGAGCAAAAAATGATTGAACAAGTGCGTTTGCCAGAAAACATATGCAGAAATTTTCAAAATTCTTTTGGCTTAATATAAAAGGTTTAACAGACAAAGACAACCACAATTTCTGAAGATGAATGACCAACACTTGCATAACTGATGTTTTACAGCATGTAACCAGAACCTGTATACAATGAAATAGATTAATATTTTGTATTTTTGAAAGAAGTATTAGTCTCCCTTTCCAGTTATTAAAAGTAAGTATTTAACAATATTAAAAATTGATTTCAGGATGACCACATATATACTAAAAGACAAGTGCCTGAAAGACAACTGTCTCACTCAAAACCATGGTATCACATGATGATACATACCCTGTTGTAACTTTTGAAAAAAAGTAATTTGATAGCACACTTTCATCTTTACAGAACATAAAAATTGTGTAAGGTGTTGTGCATAGCAAGGGAAACATTTCTGTAGTTTCTCACTTTAAAAAATACTAGAATTAAAATAATTATTTGGCAGAATAGATTCAGCAGGTAACATGTACATAATAACCCTCTAGCAACAGACTCTAGACCAGTGCCCATCAGTTCAGTGTTGAATTTTTTGTCTTTTGAGGGGGACGAAAGAAGATGGAGGATAGAATTAGACTTGTTTTTAAATAACTCTTCACAATGAAATTTTTATTGTCAAAATATGATATAAGAACAATTTAAGTGTTACAGTATTTATCTTCTTCATTTCAAAAGCCTATATGCATAATGGTAATTTTATACATTTTCAGCACTTAACTTGCATGCCAGAAGCACAAACCTTACTATGGAATCCATTTAATTCTGACATTTACTAAGAGATTAAGTTCAGTAAGTGTCATTGGATATAGTCACCAGTAAAATCTAGTACTCATATTTTAGGCAAAGATTACGCCATCTAAAAGAAATTCTTGGAAGTAAATCACAAAAAAGCAGAAGACCTCTGAAAATACCCCAAAAGAATGGTGTCATTTCATATATAAAAATTTGAGAGGTAAGAAATCAAATTCACAGTGCTAATGTCAGCTGCAGCATTAACTTACCTGCTAGCTGTTTTTACAGAGCTGTTCTTCTTGTGTCCTCTCTCAGGTCGGTTGTCTCGCAAGAGTTGAAGCTATTATAAAAAAAAAACGTTCATAACAGTCTCACAAGCAACGCCTTTATCTGCTTTTTAGAAATGTTATCCTGACAATGCCATTCTTTCCTGTCTTGAGTGATCTTTCAATAGTTTTCACCCAAGACTCTAAAAAGAGATGGACATTAATAGAATTTCACAATAATGGCTAATATTTCAAGAGATATCCACAAATTTTAAATTCCTAAATAATTGAAAATGTAAAAATTATTTTCAAAACATATTAGAAAGCCACACAATTCACAATTTCACAATTAACTTATCTGTAAAATTTTACAATTTTCACAATTTCAATTTAAATTTTCAAAATTTTATAACAAAAAGTGTTGGAGAACACTTAATTTATGAAAATTTTTTCAGGTTGGCACTTGTATCTAAGCAGTTATGAAACAGTTATGAAATCCTCTAAGCCCCAGGAGCTTTTGTAATTTGAAAGTTGCAGAATCAACAAAAACACAGTATTAAAGCTTTCCATAATAGTGGGGAAGTAGGAAAAATGAAGGATTCATTTAACTGAAACAGTGACTTAGCTACTAGGACAAGCTCCGATTTATTCTGTTTTTAGACAAAGGAAGACTTCATTCAGACTACCTCCAATACTCAGAAGTCTATTTCCAGCATTATGATATTTGTCAGGATAAATAAAGTGGCAGTAACAGTGAAAAATGACTGTCAAAAAGTTACACTAAAGAAATTAAAACTAGACAGTACAAAAAATACAAATGTTTCTTGAAGCTAATCCTATATTGAAGTACAGAATTAAAGACTGTTTAGAAACAGACTACAGGTAAATGGATCTAATATTCACAGCAAACACATTTAAAAGTCCACTGGAAATGAGGAAATTATGAACTTTACAACTTGGCCAACCACACCTTAACATTATACTTGAGCATGGACTCCAAAAAATGACACCTATCTATAAAATTACACTCGATTAATTTTTCCCAGCTCTCTACAGCTTGCTTCTTGTATAAGGAACATTCATCATTTCATCTGGTTCTCAGATGCAGTAAAATAGTGCAGTCTGGTTTTAAAAGGCAATGTGAAGGATATGTAAAGGTGAGACGCCTGATTCTGATACATTTGTGCAAAATGATGTTTTCATTTTCTTAGTGTCAATGAATCAGAGCACTTACAATTCATATTTAAATGTAGCCACGATTTTTACCAGCATGACTTTCATACAACATGTATCTATTTCATGATCAAGCTAAGGAGAATAGTCTTACTATTATCAATATTCTCTGGCTAAGTAAATTGTAGTTATAGTATGTACAAATACAGATCACCTGCCAGACTTTAAATTTGGCTAGTTAATTATTTGTGTTCCAACATAACAACTTCAACTCCAGAAATTAATTAAAAGAGAAAGTAGTAAATCCATGCAACCAATAGTTCTACGCTATGGATCTTCACAAATTTAGTGAGAAATTTATAGGCTGTCAAAATTGTCATAATTACATTACACCATCATTCTCATTTCTTTTACCATTATTTGCCAGTTACACTTATATTATTTGATGACATTAGCTTTACTTCACAATTCATTAGTATGCTGTAAATTACAAATACAGTGAGCTTCAGATAATCTCTGAAAACACAGCTCTTAAGAAATATGAAATAAACAAGTAAAATTTAAAATTAATTCACATCTACAATTATTTGAGAAAAAGGAATTAATTTGTCATTATACACCAGCTAAACAGACATTTCTCACACTCCATATTGCCAGTATGTATGACGTAGGTTAACATACTTCTCAGCATGGAAATTTCCATACTGTTTTAAGCTTATAATCTTTTAAGGAAGTAAACAGTCCATCTTCAGTTAGCTACTCTGTTATGTGAGACAATCAATATATTAAAAAATCCAATTAAAAAAAAAACAATCACTCGAACTCATTGTAACCTAGCAAATTTGACTACTTATAGAATCAAAATTTCAGGAATAGGATAAAGATTAGCCCAAGAGAACTTTTTATAATGGTCAGTTAAGATGAAGCATGCTCATGTTTAAAATGCTCTTTTTTTATATTTTTCTTCTACTAGGAAATGTGTTTCAAAATAATGAGAATTAAATGTAAATCATATAAAGCCATCTATTTAGATGTTAAGTGTCAGTCAGCTTACTATATATAACATGTAAGAAGTTCACAATTTACAGTTAAAACTGTACTCTGTTTTATCCACTCTGGCAGTTTTGGGTAAGCAATATAACTGAGAGATTCAGCTTGCTCTGGAGTCCAAAAGGGGCAGGGGACAGGAAAAAGTACACGCTGATTTAAACTATGACTTACTGGAGCTACAAGTGTTCACAATGGATCATCCTAAGATCCAAACATACTTAACTGAAATTAAGTGACTAATTAAAGATTTTTTAATTAAGAGACTTTTTGAAATGCATGGCTGTTAATATGTTTCCTTACAAGAAAATATGAAATCATACCTGCTTTGTTTATAATTTCTTAAAATATTAGCTCACTACTTCTGGAGCAGAGGTAGTTAAATTCCTTTATACATCTCAAGTAAACTATTCTTGATCAAAGCAGTTCTTACCTGGCTATGTTCCTTCCTAGCCCCAGGGCTAAACCAGTGGCTGTGGGAGAAAAAGAAAAGACAGGTTTAACAATATAACTAACAAAGCACATGCTGTCATATGACCAGTCTGTGCGTGCTTTTGGGTATTTTATTGCCTGCCAGGAAAATACAGCCTTTGGCTATGCTTTATTTTAATGGGACATTTTTATTGAGCTCTCTAAGTCTGTAACAGTTTTGAAAGAACACAATACAAATTTCACTTCTGAGTAGCTATTGGCTTTATAGGTAATCATATTTTGTCAAATAAGCTAAAAAGTGATAGTATTTTAATATACAATAATCACGTGCTATAAATAAAAGTAATTCTGTACTTAATACTGAATTGTTACTTAATAATGATTATAACTGAAAAGATTTTTAAGTACTGTGGACTACCTGGTAGTTGTTAATGTATTATTCCACAAACCGAGGGCTGAGTTTGAATCTAAAGTGAAAATCCAAGTCCGTAAATTCAGTGGCTTCGTAACTCCATACAATTGCACAATTTTGACTATTGGCAGCCTTATTTCATAGAGATGAAAATTTGGACTAAGACATTGACATGCAGGTACAAGAACTCACAACGTGACTTTTCCCTCAATAGCAGTAAAAGCATATTCATACTGGTTCACATACACACTGTGATCACACAGAACTGAATTAACATCTGAATGTAGCTGTAGTAAGCATTATACAAACCTGGGGCAAATCTTGACACTTGCAAAATGAAAAGGAGAAGGAAAAAAAACAATTAAAACAAGCGGGATCTGAAATTACATATAGTACCTATGTATTGCTCATGTAAGCAGGCAATAGATTTTGGGCAAAGGATAAAATAATTCCATCCATTATAATATTGCACAAAAAGACCATCACATCATCTGCTATTATGCTTGTAAGTTCCTCTAGAAGTGTAATCAAGATTATAAACTTAACCTAGCCAACTCTTTTTCTGAAGTAGTTAAATTCAATACAGTTTACTCTCATTTTTTCCCT